>NC_083278.1:99764866-100064866 GCF_963506605.1 Zootoca vivipara | reverse complement strand
GTGCCCTCCATCTTTCCCAGCATCAGGGTCTTTTCCAGGGAGTCTTCTCTTCTCATGAGTAGGCCAAAGTATTGGAGCCTAGGCTTTAGGATCTGTCCTTCCAGTGAGCACTCAGGGCTGATTTCCTTCAGAATAGATAGGTTTGATCTTCTTGCAGTCCATGGCTACCTCAAGAAGAATCTACTCCCAAATGACTCCATAGATGTATCTCAGGAGACCCTGCTCTGAGCAAAACGACAAGCTGGACTTGAAAGTTACAAATAACAGTTTTTTTCAGTAGGGACAGCCATCCATGGAAACTCCTTTCCTAGGGAGGATCATCAAGCTTTCTCACTGTTCACTTTCAGGTGCATGATGAAAACCTAATAGTTTTAACAAGCAAAGAACTGTTTTGATGTTTCTATATTATTTTAAGCTGTAGTTGCATTACATAGCCTCACATCAGAGGTTCACAAATTGTATTAATTTTATGAGCATCATATATTTAAAGAAACAACTTTCATGTTGGCAGAAGGTTTTGAGATTAAATTTATGGTTCTTAGTTTTTGATATTTTAATGTAGTGTATTTTTTGTCATTGGTTCATGTGCTTGCCTCTTATGTGGATATTGCCATGTTCTTTAAGACATGGAGAAATGTGCATTCAAGCCTTTTAAAAAAAATCAAGTACTTCAGTGGTGTGAAAAAATGTGGTAAGTTAAGTTTCATGGGTCAAATTTTGACATAAAAGCAGCAGCAAGACTTCAACTCATTTAGTTTAGTTACTCTGGAAAATTAATGAACTATGACCAAAGTTCAAAAACAGGGTCAACAAAACTATTTTCTATGAACTGTTAAAACTCTTCTCAATGACCTGTTGAAAGTGGTAATAAAAACTCCTCAGTATTAATTTTTTGCTGTTGTTAAAAAACTTTCCTCTGTCAACAGCCCTCCTGTAGGCAGAGCAACATATCTATGGAGACATTTATGGGAGGAACTAGACTGACCTCTCAGTGAACTTATAAAAGATATTATTATTACTATATATTTAGTTATACCATGACTTTACCCCCTCCAACAATTAAACATAGAAGTTCCACAATACAGTATATAAAGATATATATGTATATGTATCTATTTAAATCCATACAAATAATTACAATAAAAACCAGCATGCCACCAGCCTGTTCATAAAAAGCAATCAGTTCCTAAAAGCCTATTGGAACAAGAAAATTGTGTGTGTTTCTTACATTTCAAGTAAAAAAGAACTACACCTTATAGCTTGATTCCTTAGTCACTCTATGGTGGCCTCAGAGGATATGATATGATTCTGTCCACCACCGCTGGTGGTACGTCAGGAGCATAAAAATCAATATCCTAATCCAGAGTACAAGCAGTACATGGGCCACATGCGGCCCTTAAGGCCTTTTTGGAGGCCCTTGCTAAGTACCAAAAGCTGAAAGCAAAGCTGGAAGCGACAACATGAAAGCCTTGCCTTGGTTTGCGCTGTGGTCTCAAACACCACAGAGCCCCTGCCCCAGCTGCAGCTGAGAATCCTCCTCAGGGGTAGGATGAGGAGAGAGAAAGAGGGGCGAAGGAGGGAAAAAAGGAAAGGAGCGAGAGGCAGTTTATCCAGCCAAACCAGCAATGTCTTCCTTGTAGGAGTAGGGGTGGGCATTTGGAGAGGAACCCTGACTTGGCCTAGAGAGATTGAGGACACACGCTCAGGTGGGTCTTGCATATTTCGGTGGTGGTGGCAGTGCTGGAAGCGGGAGTGGCAAAGGAGGAGAGGAGGAGGGGTGAAAGGACAAAAAAGTAAAAAAGCAGAGCAGGACTTCCCCTAGCAGCTGCACAGGTAGAAGGTTGCTTGTTTGCATGCTCTTGTCCTCTCTCACCGCCCTGCACCCTGCCCGCTGTTCCACCAAGAGCCGATAAGAACTCCCTTGCTTTCTCCCGCTTCTTCCTGGATAGCTCAGTTGGTTAGAATGTGCTGCTGATAACACCAAAGTTGCAGGTTCGATCCTCATAACAGACAACTGCATATTCCTGCATTGCAGGGGGTTGGATTATATGATTCTCAGGGTCCCTTCCAACTCTATGAGTCTATTATTCCCTCCCCTCTCTTTCCTGCCCGGAGTTCTGCCTGCATCCCGCAAGTCCCCTCACCATAGCTGCCAAGTTCTCCCTTTTTAAAAGGGAAATTCCCTTATGCTGAATAGGCTTCCTCGCGAGAAAAGGGAAAACTTGGCAACTAGCCCCTCACACACCCAGTGGCCTTCTTGTTTTGGGATCTTTGGGGTCACTTTTTCTTAGAGAGAGAGAGAGAGAGAGAGAGAGAGAATGAATATAGCTCTGATCTGTTTAATAAATAAATCTATTAAATCTATTAATTGTGTATTTAATTATATATATTTAATTAACTCTTTTAATTGCATATATTAAATAATAGGGAAATTTAATTCAGCATGTGGCCCCCGGGTTCTGTGTCGAGGTACTCTTGCGGCCCACTTGGCCTGAGAGGTTGGACTGCCCTTTCCTAACCTAACTAATCTCTCCCTCTGCTTCAGTGTGAGATGAGATGACTGGTAAGCCGTGGACTGTGCACGGGAGAACTGATGCTGCTATAGAAACAAGTATGATTGCATAAGAAGCATGCTTTTCACTGGAAGATCCAACCACTGCATCTTCTTTAACATGCAAATCTGTTTTCCATATGGTGCCGCCCGCACCCACCTTGGGTTAGATTTTGTTGGATGCAACTAAACTAGAGGCCTCAAATGAGAATGTATAATCTCATTCTCATCAGCTAAATCTTTCGAGATCAATGAGCATCAAAATGCCATCAGAATGCGCATCTGCTTTACCTGAGCACACAAATCTCTCTTGCTAGAGTACACGAGTCTCCTGAGCAGCAACAAATTAAATGATTGTAACTGATAGCAACCTGAAAGTTATCAATAATCTAGTAAAAACAAGTATCCAGCTCCAGTATTAGAACAGAATGTTAGATTAGGCTGAAATGAGTTATAGTTATGTGTGGGAGGAGCAACCTGAAAAAAGCATTGGCTGGATCCAAATGTTTTCCATCTATTTATTCATATTTATTTTATTATAGCCAAAGGCTTTCAATTTGCATGAGGAAAATCACTGACATTTTCTTATAACTGCTCTAATCTGTCAGTTAAACAATTTAAAAGCTTTAAAAAAATTAAAACTCTTTCGGAACACAAAAATAATTTATACAGGAATGCCTGTCAATAATTTAATTCAATATTTCTGAGCTATAGGCGTATGGCTTTAAATTGGGGGGTAGGTGGGGGGGATTTCCATATCATATTCATTATTGATATACTATACAACAGATAATACAGCCTGAAATTGTCTTTGTTTATTAACAAGCCCTTGTAATTAACTTGCTTTTAAATCATAAGTATGATACTATTTTAATTTCTCTCACATCCCCAACCCTATCATTTGAAATCACATTAAGCTAACTCTTAGCAGGCCACCTGGTGTAATTCTATGACACTGAAGTGAGCTGTGCTGGTATGCAGGAAACAGTGACAGTCATCAGGGCTGAAATCCATTTCTCTAACTGATGACAGAAGTGGGGAAATTAATTTTTGCTATTCATAAATACCTGACAGGTTTAATGTAAATGTTTTGAAAAAGACTTCAGCATATGCTGCACATATTTTATATATGCAGCAGTGCGCTGCAATATTGTATTTTCAACCCATTCAATTTCTAGATCACTACTGCTCAAAACGGCTGAAATTTTTCAAATTACTCACACATTGCAATTTTCTCCATATACATATAAATAACAACACAAGTCCCCATGAAACCTTTCAGTCACTTGAAAAATAGTTTGACACTTAGGACAATTTCCTTGATATAAATGCTATGGGGAAACAGGTAGAATAATGCGCCGGATAAATCCGTGAGCCTACTTCCTGAGTGTATAAGATCAGAGACCAATATGGAACCACTGTCATAAGGATTTTTCATTTTGCTTATTTCCACCATCAATATACCGCTTAAATAGAATAGTCTCTAAGAAGTGTGTATGTAACTGAATATACTGTAACTGAAAGGAACTGAAAATAATGATCAGTTAAAACTATAAAACCAGAATTCAATTAAAATGCCTGCTGGAATAAAAGAAGTATTCAGTGGATGTCCAAAGTTTAATAGGGAGATGGCCTGTCTGACCTCACCTGGAAGGAAGTTCCATAAAATCGGCTCCTGCTAGATATGAACCATGGTACGCCACTAACAGTGATTTTTATGAAGTCTTCAATGGCCAAGCAGTCCTTGAGGTATTCTGGACCCCAATTGCTCAGAACCTTGAGTCTGGCCAGGTAGCATACAGGTAGTGAGTGCAAGCTTTGACCATTGGAGTTTAACACTACTTCCAGCCTAAATCCAGTACATCCAGAATTAAGTCGAGAAATAAGAAACAATACCTTCCAGGGCATTTGCAAGTTAATCCAACTTGTTTCCTTCCTTAACGGGGCACTTTGAATAAATTGAAACTTAAACAAATAGATCTGCTATCAAACTTGTAATACCATGAACTTTCATTTGCATGATCCCACTTTTGAGAATATCCCTACTTTAGCACACTAATTTATTCTTCTTCTTCAAGCAAGACAAAATTATGGGGGGGGGGAGGTCCTTCAAACTCAGAAAATACAAAGAGTAAAAAGAGGACATCTAGGACAGGCTTCCTCAACCTCGGCCCTCCAGATGTTTTGAGACTACAATTCCCATGATTCCTGACCACTGGTCCTGCTAGCTAGGGATCATGGGAGTTGTAGGCCAAAAACATCTGGAGGGCCAAGGTTGAGGAAGCCTGATCTAGGACAAGAGGTGCTTGAATGTAAAAACACCTTTCATTAAGAGGTATGGCTGGAGTGAAGATATTACAAATGGCAGGGGAAATGTTTGTAGTAAAATTGGTATTTGGACATTGATACACATCTATAAATGGGTTTTTGAAACTCTTTATTCCAACTTGCCAACTCTTAAAGGTGTAATGGTGCTGCTGACTAAAATTGCACTGGAAATGTTTTAAAGCATTTTAGCTAGCTTTAATGGCATGGTGCAGGCAGGGCCAGCCCAAGATAATTTGGCACCTGAGGCAAACAACAAAATGGCATTCACCCCCACCTCCGCCAGGGAAGAAGAGGTGAGTGAAGATCTACATCAGGAGCAAGAGTGGAACGAAGATGTACATTGGGCAAAAGGGTGGGAGAAGTCCACTGAAGAGGCTGAATTGGGGGAGGGCAGATCCATCCTCCGAGGAGTGTGCCATGGCAGCAATGGGTGATACATTCCTGGGAGACAGGATCTGCTATGCCTGCGGATCCTGCCACCTGAGGAGGTCTCATGGGTAAACTAGCCATGGATGCAGGTCCATGGAAATATTTTGTGATTTTTCTTATTACGTTACATTAATATTTTGGCCTTCCAGTAAACTTTTGATTGTATGGGCACAATTAAACCAATGAGTCCCGCCAGCAGAAGGCTGAAGTTAAGATTGCTGTTGATGGTAATCTGCATAACTGGATTAACAAAAACTTGTATCACTTAGAATGCTTATTTGTTTTAAAAGTTCAGAAAATTACGTTGCACTACTCTGCAACTGGTTGACATGGAAATATCATGGAAGATACTGAAATAAACATAGGAAAGACAAGTTCTATGGTGCAAAACAGCATGGTGCAAATTATGCAGCATTTAAAGTAAAATTATTTCATATATGACTGCTGCATTACATTTTTCTCACCATAAACTCCATTTATGGTTTTATACACAATTATGAATAAAACTTTGTCCTTTCAACCATGACACATTCAAAGACATTTCCCCACTCATATTTGTCACCAGCATGCACGCTTGCTTGATACATTTCATCTGGATACGTCATGCCCAGCTAAGCTCCGTCCATCAAATATATACCGCCTAATCAGACAGTTAAGGACACTTGCACTCCAACAGGTACCACATATCACTTACTTTGCCATACTGCAGATTATTATGAGTGAACAAGTCTTTCAAATCTTCTTTGAGGTCTGGGAGGGGGGGCATATTTGGAAAGATGTGCTTTAACATGCTGAATTTTCAGTGTCAGTGGTGTCCTTCCTATAAATGCTGTTCTTTAAATCCTATGCAATTTTTCCCCAGTTCTTACCCAAGCAGTATTTATAGCAGTCCCCTTTGAAAGTATTATACCCTTGGGGAAAAAATCTGATATGGTGTAAGAGTTTCTTCAAGGTGCATTAAAATCTACCAAGGACTCAGATTTACATTCAGACATTATTAACGAAATAATGGTGAAATATGACCAAAAAAAATTAGAATAGAAAAATAAGGTTATCAGAAAAACAAACTTTTAATTAAATGTATGTAGGAAATTAATCCCAGCTATGTGCAATATATTAATCATGAGCTATCATATCTGAGGGCAGAGCAGACATTACAAGGAACATACAAGAACAGTGGCCATGCATCTCCTCAAAAGATTGTTCCATTAAATCTAGTAAAAGATGTTGACATGACATCTTCATAACTAGTTTTCCCACCCCTTGCTCTTCCTTGCTGATTCCTCCTTGTTGTGTCATGCCTGATCCAGGTTTGAGAAAGGATTGTTCCTCCTATGATGAAGGCCCTGGTGATGCAAAGCCTGAAGACTTTATAGGTCTCCTGACTCCAGAGCTATGCCAGACATCTCCAGCATCTCTGGAAAAGGAACAGCAGGTCCAACTGTAGAAGAGGACCCCAAGGGGCCTGTAGACAAAGTTCCTGTGGCAGTTCTTTTGCTCAGGGAATCAGAGGGGGAAGCCAAACTACCTCCCAGTGCCAGGGAACACCAGTGTCAGAAGCTGCAGTTACAAGCATTCACCTGTCAATGAGAGAATACCTGAAGGCCAAGAAAAACCATGCTCTTCAGGACTTCCTCAGGAGCACAGAACACTGAAGGCCTGGCTACCAGCTCCAGCTGGGTACCCAAACTATCAGCTTCTTGTTCCTATCCTGACTGACCTTGTGCTACTGACCCTTGCTTATACCTTGTTCTTGAACCTACATTTGGGGTGCTCAGTGATTTGGCATTGGCCTTTTCCCACAACCCTACTGTCTGAATGCAGTATGTTTTCCATGCACCTTTGATACGGGGCTACAAAAGCTCCTGGGGACATATTTCTTTATGATCCAATGTCCTTACCAAAAATATGTCTGCCTTCATTTTGTTTGCTTCAGTACAGTGCTCTGGAAATGATGTAATGCACACATAGACTGTCTTCCTATGGGCAATTGGAATCCCATTGTGAAAATATGGACCTAAGAACAAATAATTAGTATGGGATGTGGATGCTGAAGCTACTGAAGAGAAGAAAAATTCAGCAATTCAGTAGATAGTTCTCTAATAACAGGAGTTAGAATATAGAAAAACCAAAATAAGGTTACCAAATAGTAAATGCAAGAGATGAACAAACATGTACAGGATGCTGGATAGCTCAGCTGGTAGAGCATGACTCTTAATCTCAGGGTCATGGGTTCAAGCCCCACGCAGGGCAAAAGATTCCTGCAACACAAGGGGTTGGACTAAATGGCCCTCGTGATCCCTTCCAACTCTACGATTTGATGATTCCATGTGAACCAGGATTTCAACAGCTGGACTGATTTTTGTACCTTTCCAAGAAATCATAATGTCTTATATATGACTGTATTCACTTTACTTTGTGTTCTTGATACTTACTTTACAAAGCCACCTGTAATAAATATAAATTTATCTATCATTTTCTACCAAAGCGTTCAGATCAATTAGCTCCAACGTGAAGACTTTAGTGTCGGGTGGGGATGGGGTACTAGAAAAACAGAAAATCAGTAGAGGTTCCTTTTTTGTTTCAGTTTTCTTCAAGACCTGATCTGAAAAACCTTTTAAAATGCATCACTAAAACATGTTCAGCTTGGAATCATCAGTGTACCCATGACACATCACCCGAAATCTCATAATGACTGCTCCCACTTGCTTCATATAGATGTTAAACAACATCGTGGACAAGATAGTACCCTGCAGCACCACATAGTACAACTGTCAGGGCCTGAAAGGAAATTGCCCAATGCTATTCTCTGAAACCACACCCTGGGAAACCACTGTAAAACAGTGGTCAGTGGTATCAAAAGCACTGAGAGATCCAAGTTAGAATAATAGGCTTACACTGCACCTATCCTCCCAACAAATGTCATCCATCAGGGTGAAAAAATGGTTTTGAAACTAAGGTTTCACAATGTAGGTACTGGCAAACTTCAATGCTTCAAATTACTTTAAAAACTATTAGAAGGTTTAATACAAACTAGCTCTATGTAAGAAAAACTATATTATTAGGCAATTAGTTCCTATGCTCTATAAATACAAAATTCAATAACTCCATGGTGCAGCACACGGCACCCAACTGTTTACAATAACGGCACACTATTAAGGAGATTTGTATGTTTAACCAAACAGCACCAATTTGCCATTAGTATTTACTACTCCGATGCACTATTTACATTAGAAGGATTTTCATTTTCTGAACTCTTTCTCTAGAAGCACAAAATAATTCCATTAATTCCAATGCTACGATGGGAGCCTACACATTGATTCTGCTTTAGTTTTACTCATGTGGAAAACATATTTACTAATACCTAGTTGCATCAGAATGAGAATCTGCATTTGGATGTGCATCCTCATGAAAAGCAAAGTGGTTCAGACAGGTGACATTGAATTTGTGCCTTCCTGTTCCTGATTTAGCCAATGACACAAGCCAGAAACCTGGTTCTGCCGCAAGATCCTGAACCCAAACAACTGTTTATAAGCCCAAACTACAATATGTTCACCTGACGTCTTAGCTCTCAATTCTTAAGATGCAGTATATTGATGCCCCTTCTCTTACGCTGGGAAGATTTGTCATCATTGCTTGGGTGTAGGGGATCAATTTAGGCATTTGGCTTATAAACGTTTTATTATTGCTTTCTTTGCTTATATTCTGCATGTAAGAGAGGCTCTGTCTTAGCAATTTTCATCTGGTTTGCCCCAGTTTTCAACAGAAGCTTTCCAAAAAAGACTGTGGGGAGAAAGACTCTCGTTTCTAGCAGACAGAGGGCGAGGGCCCTATCTCATTTAGTCCTAAGGAAGGCAAGGGTAATTCTTTAACATTCTGAACACGGTTTTAACATTGAGTCCATAAGTGACTGTGGAGGCCAATTCTGGATCCACACATCCTTCCACAGTGGATTCCACTGTCCTTCCACAGTGGGGACATTGGTTTCTGGGCAGGAGTTGATCACGGTGTGGATTTGCCAAGCGTGCCTTCCTCTTAGCACGTTTCTCCTTTCGTCCTGAGTTCGAGTGTCTTCAAAGCCCATGACACCATTGGTAAAGGCTGTTCTCCAACTGGAGCTCTCGCAGGCCAGTGTTTCCCAGTTGTCAGTGTTTATACCACATTTTTTTAAGATTTGCCTTGAGAGAGTCTTTAAACCTTTTTTGTTGACCACCAGCATTACACTTCCCATTTTTAAGTTCGGAATTAAGTCCATGGTTCCCTCTCCTCTGGTTGGTTCCATGATCAACTATTCTAGAAACTTTATCTCTTTATGACTGGAATGTGCATTTAAGCAGTCTGTTTCAGGGTAACTGAAGTCACTCATTACATCTACTCCTTTAGATGCCCCACTGGAGGTTGAAAATGCACCTGCACCCAAAATACAGCAATTTTTGTTCACAAAAATAGGATTCATTTTATTTTATTGTTTTATTTCATTTGTTTGTTTGTTTGTTTGTTGTTGTTAATTAAATTTGCATACCACCCTTCACAGATGAAAAAACACAATATATAATAAAACAAAAGCAAAACAAACCAATAACCCTCCTCCCACACATACACTTCAAAGGCTATAGAATGTTTATCAGTCATTATTTTCACCTGGTGCCTAAAAATATGTAATAAAGATGCCAGGCGAGCCTCCCTGGGGAAAGCATTCCACAAATGGGGAGAAAATGCAGAAAGCGGCCATTCCTGTGTTGCCACCCTTCAGACTTCTTGTGGGTGAAGGGCCTCAGATGACGATTGCAAGCGAAAAGTGGTCCTTGCGGTATCACAGTCCTGAGTCATTTAAGGCTTTCTAGGTCAAAAAGAGCACTTTTGGGCCCAGAAACTAATTGGCAGTCAGTTAGCTTTATATTATACTCCTGGGCCATGATAGCTTTCATATCTTTATCAGAGTGTGGCCAATATTTTCAAATACAGACATGCACCCACCCAACAGAATATTACTGTTTATGCAACTTGGCTTCAATCTTTTCTTAATCCAGTAAAACCAACTTCAGATTCAAAATCAGCCACCACAGAGTAAGAGCAATATAGTTTTACAAAACTTGTAATATCTCTATTGATGAAAAACTAAGGAGAAATTGTGTTCACGTTGGAAAAGCAAGGTGAATATGTGGCATAATACGGTATCTGCATGAAATTCTATACAATTTTATGCATATTTTAAAGGGCTAAATGGGAGTTTAGCATCATTGGGCAACTAATCTGCCTTTCCACTCTTAAAATGCAGATATTAACCATACTTTTTGCTATTAAGAAGAATACTATTAGCCTTGATCAGGACAAGGTCACCATGGCTTATAATGAACTAAGATAATGGTTCCACACAGAGAGTAGCAGTCTAAATTACAAAAACAGGATGAAATAAATGAGCTAAAGGAAGATGTAGTGGTGCACATGAAAATACAGAAGGACAAGGTAAAAGGAAAATGGTAGTTTTCTTATCATGATTTGACAAGAAAATACTTCCAGCACAGCACAGATTAAGCAAATGAGACAGAAATCAAGTCAATTCCCCGGGGGGGGGGGCGGGGGAGGATTGAGATAGATGAATCACCATTTTTTTTATAAAAGAAAAGTCACTAATAAAATTGTTACTTACTTTATAAACGTACAAATACAAATAGGGACAAAAATACATATATCTCAAGGTGTTATCTTTAAAGACCTAAACGATAGTAATGATAGTAACTATGAGTAAACATAAGTCTACAGCCACGGCATGCGCTGTAACTCTCCAATGGTTTGACTTCACTCCCAAAGGTGCACTCTTCCATTGGCTCTCAAGGGAGGCTCATATTACAATTCTAATTCTATAAATCATAGGTCTTGTGAAACAAGTTTCAATCCTCCTCATTATAAAACTAATATGGAAAGTATGATGGGAACAAAGCCATACAATCATGGTGATATGATAGTCTTTCAAACTGATCCCCCATTGTAGACAGCTTGTTTTAATCCAGTTCAATTTAAAATTCAAAAAATTCAAAATTCAATTTAAAATGACAACGAGTAAACAGAAACCTTGTCTTCGGAGAGCCCCATACAAGTTGCAAAATATGAATTCTTGCATATGAGATTCACATGATAATTTCAGGGGGAGGTCTCAAGACAGCTGTATATAGGCACTGGAATTTGAAATTCTGCACCACTTTGCAACATTAAACCATTGCAGTAGCTTTTCATGGATCAGAGAGAGAGAGAGAGAGAGAGAGAGAGAGAGAGAGTCCCTATACATTGTTATATGTTGTTATGTCTTCATTCCAATGGTGAAAGTGAAAGATTAGCAATTAAATCATACTTGTTTCAAGCACTGAATAGTAACAGAGATCAGACAGTAGACTGTTGAGACATTTTCTTTTACTAAAAATGTCACATTCTACACTCTTCAGAATGACCATCCCTGCTAATTATCCAGAGGTTTCTGCTCAGGTATGCAAATGACAATTTATGGCCCATTTAACTAACCTCATCAATCTTCAAAGACTCCAAGAAAATTGGCCATGAAAATGCACAGATCTGAGTGCACCTGAAAAAAATACAGCAGCTTGCTTCATTTCATTGTTTATACCTGGTATACTCCAGATAGAAAAAGGTGTTCAAAGAGGGAGGAAACAGCAATGGATGACATGCAGTACATTTATCTAACATATATATACTAATCAAAGCACTGGGATATGCAAAATGCCAGGTCATCCAAAACTTTGATATGTGGGAATATTAATTTAATGTTAGATTGGTGTAGTAGATTTCAGTGCGAAAACCGTGGTTGTGATACAGAGGTCTGGCTCTACCATTAGGCAGCGGAAGATTACTGCCTCAGGTAGCAGATGCTGTGTGGAGGGAGAAGCATTGAAGTGCTGGAGGACAGACTTGTATTTGCCTAAGAATCTGCCTCTCCTAAACTAGGCTGCTACTCTAAGGTGCAGTGGATGGTACTATCCTATCGCCAGGGTTGAAGTAAGATTCAGCTGTCAATCTGGTCAACTTTTGTAAACAGAATGGGGGGAGGCGCCATCTTGTCCTTTGCCCCAGGAAGCCAAATGTGGGTCTCCATTGTGTTGGGGGAGCAGAAAGTCAAGGGAGATTTTTGTGGAGAAAGAGGCATGAAGATTTTAAGCTACAGAATATTCCAAATGCAGTAATATTCCAGATCTTTCTTCCAGTTTGAAAAGCATATTAGGCTATTAAATAAATGCAGTATCTCTCACTTTTCTTAATCTTTTGAAACTGAGAATCTGAGCTGGTTCTAACTTTGGTGATCCCCTTGCTCTGTCGGTGAGTCCTTGCAGGTTTACCTGCACTAGTAAGCTGCAGGCTGTCGTTTTTAATTTCTCATTTTGCCACAGAGTTATGCATAACAACCAAAGTAACACATTTTGGAAATGATAAAATAAAATTTATAACATACGCAATGCACACATGCACACCTTATTCTGATTAGGAATAGTTTGATGAAATATATTACCCATTCACCTGGCTCCTGAGGTGTTGCATAGCCATAGTGAAAGGACTGTTTAGTTCTTTAGAACATTTAAGATTGAGAAAAGAATGCTAGCATTTGTCTCTTTTCCCTACAGCCTGCCTTTCTAATAGTGGAACCAAATTGTACTTTCAGGATTTTGAAGACAACACAATACAGAGAACAGTAATACATGCAAGTCACTAAAAGTTAACATTCCTATGACCTTCGTTTGTTGTGCACTACACCTCCTGCTCATGGCTGCTGACATCCATGAGTAAACCCTAAGGGAGTTGTTCGGAGTGAGGGTTTTTGTATGTCTCTTAAAATTGGAATACAAAGTGACAGAAAAATAACTCAAAATTGCTGTAAAATGATTGGTATTTCCGAATGCACAAACAGCATGCACTTTAATGTAACACATTTCTTCTTATTTGGCAGTGTTAAAACATATGTGGTTTGAACTTGGTGTGAAATGTTTGAAAAGCTGTTATTTTGTGTTTAAAATGAAACCAAATTACTAAATAATTTAGAAATCTTGACTTTATTGCCCAAATCTTTCAGGCTTTAAAAATAGCAACTTTTTATTCAATTTCCCCTTATAACTCAATGGTCTTTAACATGGTTACAATCTACAAAAATCCTTCTTTGAGATTTGCATGTTCAAGCCCCACACTTGTTTTAACTTATATAATCGTATCTAATAACAGATCTATTTCTAAGTAATAACTCACCTAGAAATTAGGAATTGTAACTTCCTTATAGAAGCAAAAATTCAAGGTACATTCCTGTTCTGTTGCCATCTTGCCGGATGCAAGTAATCCCCCCCCCCCAATATATTTCCACATATCACTAATGGTGTACGATTCGGGCTAGTAGCACAATAAAGAAAAACTGGATCCCCGAATTTATGATGTGCTCTCTAACTTTGATGAATACTCTGCTTTTGCCATCATGGTCTGTGCAGTGCAGATTGATACTGGGTAGGTGTTGATATTTTATTCATTAATTAAAATATTTCTATACTACGTGTTAGACAAGGGTGCCAAAGAAAGACTGCCACAAAATGCACCTAAGATACTGGTGGCCATTTGAGCCTAAGTGTAGAAGACATAGTCTGACAAGGATCAGAAACGTGGCTTGCTCAAATGATGATCCCACCTGATAGGTACATGGGACCAGTCAAAGAAACACACAGAGAAAAGAGAGAGATTTAAAATAAAAAGTAAGGAAGTAAGTGGTTGAGGGGGAAGGCAAAAACTCTAACAACCAATAAAAAAGGGTGGAAGTGGCAAGCAAAAAGACCCAAAAAATACAAACAGTAGACTAAAAGATACTGGAATTTTTCCCAAAAGAGAAAAATTGGTGTTCCAATCTAACCAAAGGAAGGCAGAACGGGGTGGGGTGGGCTCCTCCCCCTGGGATGGAGGCAAAAGTCTGGAAAAGCCCCGCCCAGGGCCGGCCCTACGGCCAGGCTGGGTGGTGCAGGGCCATCAGGGGGGGGCACCACGCAGCTGCGCCTGCGGCAGCCGCACTATGCCCACCCGCCGCGCTGGGAAACGGGGCGGGGGCACCGGAGGGACCCGTTGCACCACGGCGCCAGGGCACCAGATATACTTAAGACGGCCCTGACCCTGTCTATCCAGGGCAATGGGGGGAGTTATCCTACTCACAGGATATCCTAAGCCACTCTGACAAACCTACCTTATTTTTCTGCATATGTGGGATTTTTGCTATGGGGAACACTCTCCGCAAATGATGTTGTACCAGAATGGCTTCATGACATAGCTTTTCCGACTGTGCAAATCAGCTCTAAGTATACTTCTTAAGATGGGAGTAGCTTTATCAGAAGATGACAGTCCCTTACAATGAGGGTCGACAGCAATCACCTCAACCTCTTCTTGTATTGCTTCACATGCTGATTTGCAAGATACCACATTTCTGTTTAATCGAAGTCCACAACTAAAAGCAACAATTGTTCAATTTTTATCTATTAGAAACTTAAACATAGTTTTATATGTCACGTTCAAATCTCAGTTGCAAAGGATGCTGAAACAGATGGAAGTCTAAAGAGCTGCTCCCTGGTTTGGATTGATTTCATCATGTCTCCTCACACACACACACACCCCATCCACTGGCATATTATACCTAAGAGGATTCATTTCCAACTCAAATACTCTCAAAGAACAATTTTTGTGTCTTTTCAGGGTGGAAGATTGCAACAAATCACAGGCGTTTCAAAAAATTTCTCCAGAAGGATACTACAACAGCTTTGTCCCCTCTTCTCTGAAATTTGCTCAGTTTGAACACCATTTCCAACAGCCTTCTGTAGTTAATTACTTCCGTAGTTAACAAAATCCTACAATTATTTTTCTCATCCACAGATTTGAAAACATGTTTGTCACAATAAAAGAAACCGAGCAACAACAATGCCACATGTCATAAATAAACAGAACAATAAACAATACTGAAAAGATGGAAATGTTTTTAAAAAATCAACCTTCTCTACTTTAAAAAAAATTAAAGAAAATAAAGATAGCCAATATATTTTTTCCCTGTTCCAACCATAACTTGCCCAGTTACTGTTTAAGGAAGTTCAATGTGGGAATTTACATTATATTCATTGTCAAACCAGATGGTTGCAAATGGAAATAGATCCAGTGCAATATAGGATTTTGCACATGTCTACGTAGTCCTAAAAGACAGTACTGGGGGACAATACTACTACTACTACTACTACTACTACCTACTACTACTACTACTAATAAATTGTTGTTGTGAAAAGGTATATATTATCATAATAATTCTTTCTTATTTCAATATATGATGTTGATATCTTACCCTTCACCATAAGATCCTGGGGCAGATAAAAGCAGTTTAAAAACACAAAATTAAAAACAGATTAGAACAACTTGCATCTAGCTGTGAATCAGAACACGAATTTGTGAAACTACCTTATAATGCTAGGCAAGCTTGTTTTATTCTGCTCTGGAAGGTAGGCTTCAAGTTGGAGGAAAAGAGGTTCCGACTAGACATACGAAAAAGATTTCTGACTGTAAGAGCTGCTTGACAGTGGAACAGTCTCCCTTAGGAGGTTGTGGACTCTCCTTCCTTGGAGGTTTTTAAGTAGAGATTGGATGGCCATCTGCCATGGATGCTTTAGCTGAGATTCCTGCATTGCAGGGGGTTGGACTAGATGACCCTTGGACCCCTTCCAACTCTCCACCATGATTTTTAAAAAGGCATCCAGTGACGGATGGAAGGTTTCCCTCTGAATAAGCTTAGGGGTACCCCTGGATCCTTTGCTGTCGCTTGAGGATCAGGTGGCTTTGGTGGTGCAGAGTGCCTTCAATCAGCTTTGACTGTTGGCCCAGATGCACCCCAGTCTAAACAAGGATAGCCTAAGTTCTGTTGTCTATGCTGTGGAAACATTGTTAGATTGCTACAATGCATTATATGTGGGGCTGCCTCTGAAGACTGTTCAGAAATCTCATGTGGGATAACTCACATCTTATGTGAGAGTCATATTCCTGGCCATCACACGTATAAGATCTGGCTTGTCATCCAGCAGCCTCTTTAGTTGCACAGGGTACATTTTCACAGCCTCAGCTTCCCTAGTCGTTTAGACATGCTTAAGGTTGAAGTGGATCTTAAAGTGGTTAGGCCAACCTGAGCTGGCTTTAAATTCCACAACCATGGTGGAAGGTTTGAAGTGGTCATAGAGGCTGAGTGTCTTTTTGCGCAAGATGCTGCCATCCACAGGAACATGTCTGGTGTTCATGTTTTCTAGCCACTAGTTCAGTGCCTTCTACACCTTCATCAAAGCCTTGTCCTGCACCTTGTCTCACACCAAAGCCATATCCCAGTATCTTTGCACTTAGTGGTACGCTTGCTGCCACAGCCCCACAAATCTCCTTCTCACATGCCTTGATGGCACAGATGCTAGACTCATTCCGGCCATATTTGTGTAGCACAGAACACACAGCCACGCCATCCCTCAAGCAGTCCAGCACAGCCACATTCTCTGGTAGCATGAAAACTAACCTCTGGTTTCTCAGCAGCTGGTGATGACAACAACAACAGCAGCAGCAGCAGCAGCAACAGCAACAACAACGCCTTGTGTTTTGGGGCTATTGTGCAGTCTGCATCCCTCTCCAAACATCTCTTCCACACTCCAACCTCCAACCTCTCTCCAATCTCCTCCAAACTGCTGCTTTTCTTCCTCTTGCTTGCTTCAAACATAGCTTAAGAAACTTTTTTTTCCAACCTCTCTTGCAAGCATGAGCTCATACTGAACTTTGGTCCTCCGGACCTTCACCCTGCAACTGTTGGCAACTTGTGTATACTCTACTACCTTCATGATTTCCTCTTTCTTTACATTTCTTAGTCTTCCATGAGTACTCTTATTTTTGAATGTTCAGTAATCTGCTCCAGAAAGGTATCGTCCAAGTCTTCAGTCTGACTTGGAGGTCTATAGCAGACACCCACAGTAAGGCCACGGTTGTTTCCCTCTCCCATGATTTCTACCCACATACTCTTAATCTGCTTTCCATGCTCCAGGTCATGGATGTCTTTCACAAGTGTACACATCCTTTAAAAGTAATGCTAATCATCCTCCCTTCCTGTTTGGTCTATTCCTTTTGAACAAGTTGTACCCCTCAATTTCTATATTCCAGTCATGAGTCTCATGTTTCAGTAATGCCTATTAAGTCATACTTGTCATCGTATTAGGAGCTCAACTTCATCTTGCTTGTTTCCTATACTTTGTGCATTACGGTAGTACAGAGACAACTATAATCACAAGTAATTCCCTCTTTATTGTAGTATTCTGCCCTTTAGTAGGTTTCTATAGCACCACCTCAATGGAGCTATTATTCTTGGTCCCGGGTGTTTCCCTGTTGTCTGTAATATTGTCTCCCTCCCCCTCAGAATTTAGTTTAAAACTCTCCAAGTTCGCAAGACTTGTAGCAAAAACATTGTTGCCAACCACTGAGGTGCAACCCATCGCTTGCCAGAAGTCCTTCCTCAAAGAAGTGGAGGCCATAGTCCAAGAAGCCAAACTTTTCCTGACAACAACACCTGCAAAGCTAATTTTCATCCAGTATTTTCTTATCTTCTTGAGGCATGAAGAGCAATGGAAAAATCACCACCTTTTCAACTGTTCAACCTTTTGTCCAGAGTCTCATGGTCCCTTGCTACACATTGAAGGCTGCATACAATCATAGAATCATAGAGTTGGAAGAGACCACAAGGGCCATCCAGTCCAACCCCTTCCAAAGCAGGAAACACCATCAAAGCATTATTGACAGATGGCAGTCAAGCCTCTGCTTAAAGACCTCCAAAGAAGGAGACTCCTTGGCAGCAAGGTCCACTGTCGAACAGCTCTTACTGTCAGGAAGTTCTTCCTAATGTTTAGGTGGAATCTTCTTTCTTGTAGCTTGAATCCATTGATCTGTGTCCGCTTCTCTGGAGCAGCAGAAAACAACTTTTCACCCTCTTCTATATGACATCCTTTTATATATTTGAACCTGGCTATCATATCACCCCTTAACATTCTCTTCTCCAGGCTAAACATACCCAGCTCCCTAAGCCGTTCCTCATAAGGCATTGTTTCCAGGCCGTTGACCATTTTGGTTGCCCTCCTCTGGACACGTTCCAGCTTGATGCAGCCCAGAATTGCATTGGCTTTTTAAGCTGCTGCATCACACTGTTGACTCATGTCAAGTTTGTGGTCTACCAAGACTCCTAGATCCTTTTCACATGTACTGCTCTCAAGCCAGGTGTCACACATCCTGCATTTGTGCCTTTCATTTTTTTTGCCCAAGTGTAGTACTTTACATTTCCCCTTGTTAAAATTCATCTTGTTTGCTTTGGCCCAGTTGTCTAATCTGTTAAGGTCATTTTGAAGTGTGATCCTGTCCTCTGGGGTATTAGACACCCCTCCCAATTTGGTGTCATCTGCAAACTTGCTCAGTACGGCACCTGCAGTACCATTTGTACCACATGAATAAGAAGGAAACTTATAAGTCTCAAAAATTATTGTTGTTTAATACAAATTGATCCTATCTTCTCACTTGTTCTATTACATTTCCTTTTTAACATTAGACACCAATCCTCTTCTGTCTAGACATCTCATCCAGGGTATCGTTGTGGGCCATCAGGTGCATGTCATAGCTGCTTTCAATAATACTCATAGAATCCTGCTCTTTCCAGGAAAAAAAATCCATTGATTTCCCTTCTGCAGTTATGCTAAAAGCAGGAGGATCTCTTTCTGGAAAAATATCCCAATGCAAGGGCAAAACTAGGCTTTATCTCACCTGGGTCAAAGACCCAGTTTGGCACCACCCCACACACATTTGGATACATACACACATAGGCTTGGAGCCTCAATAGAGCACCTCTGGAGCTTCACCCGGAGCAAACAACCCAGCTAGCCCCTCCTTCCTGTAGCTACGGCTCTGCCCAATGCACACTATTTTGTCAGTAGGTCCTTCTAGTTTCCTGTGCTGGGAATATTAAATAGTCTTTAAAGTGTAGGTCAACACACACCAGTTTAAGTTCAAGAATACTTTTACACATTGTTTAGTAAACAAAACTAGCCTCTGAGAATCACAGGTATTACAAAATAGGTAATTTTCCATATGGGCATTCAGCCAACACAATGCAGCAAATTCTTTGTTTTATGAAAGTCAAGTGAGAAAATTATTCTGCTTTCCCTATGAATGCTATAGTAAATGTAATGCCTGAAGTTTGCAGTCTTCTTTTGCAATGAGATTTTTACAGTGAGCTACTCTGAGAGAATAGTGTGCCTGTCAGCATTTCGTTTAAAATAGTAGCCACTAGATGCAAGTTGACTTATCAAAAACTCAGCCAAGGAGTACTTTGCACATGACAACTTAAGCTCTTGACTAAAACTTATTCAATATTTTGCAACACAGGTAGCTGCATTCAGAACTAACTACAGTCTATTGTATGATTTTAAAACAGCATGTCATAGGGTCTTTTCTCTTAGGTTACTTAGAGACAGGTACTTCATAATGTGACACCATAAAATTATGGCTCTTTTGAAACATGGCTGGGGACAAGATTTAAAGTATAAATAGAACTTAAAAGAAAGATAAGCTTCTTAAATCTTAAAAGGGAAACTAGAAAAACTAATGGTATTTTTCTCAGGTATCATATTTCAAAGAAGAACACTTTACAGAATAAAGATCCCATTAGTTTAACTCATGACAGTTTTATTCTCATACCCACAAATCATTTCATTGTTATGTTCTTAAATTGTAGTAGCTGCTGCCACCTATAGGATTTGAACAATAGTGGCCATCATTTTACTCAGCAGTTCCCTCTATTGGGGACATAAGCGTGCTGAAAGTGCAAGCACTTTTCTTAACAGCAGGTGTCCCCACATTTGCTGCCGATTTTCTTCAAACACATTAGTTTAAAAGCTTTTTCATGTCTTGTAAAACAAACTTCAACTTCTGCTCCGAGATAAAGTAGGAAGCCAGGCCTGCGAAAAACATATCCGGACTTGAACTCTGCTAATTCAGTTCAATAAATGCAATTTTGCAGAAGAGCAAAGAATTCCCCCATTTGCTTGTACAATTTCAACTTATAACAATGTTATTTGCGAAACAATGACCGACGAGGATATTCTTATGCAGAGACGTTACATAGGAGAAAAAAGGAGATGGGGAATAAGCAACTAACAGGTTAACTGGGACACAGCCGGTCCAAATTAAGCCGCATGGTGACAAAATAGCTTCAAGTCTGAATAGAAATGAAAATGAAAGGTTCGTTTTTTAAACATTTCCAAGTGACAGGAGACACGGAAAAAATCCTAAGCAGATTTACTAGGGAGCAAAGTGCTCTTGAAATGATTGTAATGCCGTTATTATACTATGTTGTATTATTTCCATGTAGTTAGGAAGTTTAGGAAGATAACATGACTAACTATGCAATGGGTTGCAAGTGTGGTGCCCGTAGGTACACATGTGCTAGGGCTTCCCTAGCATTTCGGGGGGGGGGTTCCCACCCTTCACCACTGAAATTTGGCTTGGAAAAAAGCCTTCTGTTACCAACAGAAGACATTATCAAACCTAACTGCATGTCACGGGCTGGCTGACTGGATGCAGAGGAGTGGTGGAAAGAACCAACTGCGGAATCCCCAAGGGAACAAGGCTGGAAGCCAGGGGATTGGTGGTGGGGCAATGATGAGTGGACAGAGGGAGAAGAGGGAGCAGGCTGGGAGGAGGTGAAGCTGAACGGGCAACAGGGTTTAGTGAGCAGGAGGAGTCTGTGGCAGAGAGCAGTCCAGAGGCAGAAACGGAGGCTGGAGAGAAGGGGTCCAAGATGCAGAGATGAGGCAGGTTGGTGAAAAAGTCATGGTGTCTCCCCTTCCTGCAGCAACCAGATCCTCTGCCTGGTTTCCCAGAACCCGAAGAGGCATGAAGAGGGAAGAGCAAAGACAGGCAAGACGACGGAAGCCTCAGATTGCTTGGGGAAGGAACTGGGGAAGGAGGAGGCTGTGGGAAGGCGAGGAACTTCAGTCCTCGCAACTGCTTCCTTGGGGCAAGCCCCACTGGGAAGACCTGTAGGCCTGAGCTGTTTAGTTTCTTTGAATAAAGAGTTCACTGGCACCTTGTGAGTTATTGCTCACCTGCTCCTGACTCCCACCTTGACACTACAGCACAAGGATGATTGAGGAGAGGGAGAGTTACAAGACATGTCTGGTGCCTACAGGAGTTTTTCTGGCTTACACATGTGCCCACAGAACCAAAAAGATTGATGATCCATGAACTATGCAAAAATGGTTGTTACTTTCCATGACACTTTTTCATATTAGGAATCCAGTAACACGAAGTGCAGGTATTTCTCATCGCCCTTTTTGTGTTGTTAACTTAACTATATGCAAAATATATTTCTACATTTATTTTCCCTTAATACAGTGGTACCTCGCAAGACGAATTTAATTCGTTCCACGAATCAATTCATTTTGTGAAAAATTCGTCTTGCTAATCGCGGTTTCCCATAGAAATGCATTGAAATGTCTTTTTTTGCCCATAGGAATGCATTAATTAAATTTCAATGCATTCCTATGGGAAACCGCGATTCACAAGACGAATTTTTCGCAAAACGAATTCATCTTGCGAGTCACCATCAAATCGCAAGATGCATTCGTCTTGTGAAAAATTCGTCTTGCAGGGCATTCGTCTTGCGAGGTACCACTGTAATCATTTTGGAAGAACAGTGCATTTTTCTAAGTGAAGGAAACAAACTAGCACATCTTCAACAGCACATTGTGAAATTTTCTGGTAGGATGGCCTCTATCCCTATTTCATTTTATCAAGACACTGTTGATTAGGTCTAAATACACACTGCCTTTATTACTTCTTGTATGTGTGAGAGCCCACAGATTGTTGCAAATGTTGCTGAGAAAGGATGTTAAAATATAGTGCAGATTTACAGGGCTTTAATGTATTTGTAAGCCAAGGTAAAGTAGTCATCTGCCATACAGAATCTCATAACAGAGCCCCATTCATATAGAGTCAAGTAGCACTCTTACTATCAAAATAAAGAAAAGCTATGCTGTGAACTGGGAGGCTTGGGTTCAGCAGCATTACATGTGAAACACCACATCTCAATTCTCCATCTACATTTAAAGCATTATCAAGGAAAAACAAAACAGTACACAAATCTCTGATTAAACAAAACCATATAAACACATTTTACTGATGTTTGGATAAAGCAATGCTATCTTCTAGCACTTAACACAAAACTAACCGCAAAAGGGTGGGAACACTAACACAGAAAAATTGCAAGAGATTCTTCCTCATTAGAAAAAGGGCTACTTTTTGTTTCCCTATATTTAGCAATTTGTGGTGCTTATGTTTTCCCCTTTATCTCAGGGGTTCAGGAAACATTTGCAATGATGCCTTATGAGGAACGGCTTAGGGAGCTGGGTATGTTTAGCCTGGAGAAGAGAAGGTTAAGGGGTGATATGATAACCATGTTCAAATATATAAAAGGATGTCATATAGAGGAGGGAGAAAGGTTGTTTTCTGCTGCTCCAGAGAAGCGGACACGGAGCAATGGATTCAAACTACAAGAAAGAAAATTCCACCTAAACATTAGGAAGAACTTCCTGACAGTAAGAGCTGTTCGGCAGTGGAATTTGCTGCCAAGGAGTGTGGTGGAGTCTCCTTCTTTGGAGGTCTTTAAGCAGAGGCTTGACAGCCATCTGTCAGGAATGCTTTGATGGTGTTTCCTGCTTGGCAGGGGGTTGGACTGGATGGCCCTTGTGGTCTCTTCCAACTCTATGATTCTATGATTCTATGATTCTATATTATTATCTCAGCCTTTTCTTATCCTTATATCCATTTGTTGAAGCAAGGCAAAGAGATACTTAATGGGACCAAAACCAACTACTGTTGTGAACTGGTTTTTGGGGATTTGAACTTGGGTCTCTCACATCTGAAGTTACCACTACATTGCCTCTCAGAGTTGATGCCCTGTTTATGGATGTAGAAGTATTTGCTGTGGTAAACACAAAATACAAAGGGTCCCTGAGCAACAGGGAGCACAGTGAACCCACACTTTTAAGTTTTAGCCATAGTAAACGCTGCTGAGAAAACATTTATTTGTTTTTTTGCATCTACAGTGGTGCCTCGCAAGACAAATTTAATTCGTTCTGTGAGTCAATTCATTTTGTGAAAAATTCGTCTTGTGAATTGCGGGTTCCCATAGGAATGCATTGAATTTTCTTTCTTTCTTTCTTTCCCATATGAACGCATTAATTAAATTTCAATGCATTCCTATGGGAAACCGTGATTCGTAAGATGAATTTTTCGCAAAACCAATTCGTCTTGCGAGTCAACATCTGATTGCAAGATGCATTCGTCTTGTGAAAAATTCGTCTTGCAGGGCATTCATCTTGCAAGGTACCACTGTATAGCCCCTTTTTCTCCCAAGGACCTCAACGTTGCCTACATTGCTCCCCCCCCCCGGTCACCTAATCCTAACAACCCTGTGAGATGGGTTAGGCTAAGAGGAATAAAAAGACTTGCTAACAGGCAGGTTGTAAAAGTGGTTTTATTCATGACTGCTTATAGTGACACTGTATAAAGGATATGAGCTTTTGTTTATTTAGAGCAACAACAAGATACAACTGTATTTGAAGAGGTAAAGTGTTTTTCCGCAGCAATTATTAGAAGTATTCAATATGGTTTTTAATTGCATTTATCTGTTATGGGAAGTATATTTTGAAAAGTATTATGTAAGACATGTGTTTGTATATTTATGGAGGGGGGTGGCATAACCTCCAAAATGTTGAGCTCCAAAGCTGGGACGCATGTCTTCCCATCCGTGCTCCCATGTGAGTCACGTGACCTGTGGAAAATCATGGAGCCCAAAGAGGCATTGGGGGGGTTGTGCTCTCATGCTGCCCCAAAACACGTTTGGGGTGCTGCGTGAGATCACAGCCCCAGAAAAAATGCTTTTTTTGTCACGGTAAGTTGTCAGCACAAAATCACATGATACCACAGCACCCAAAATGGCCATCGTGCTGACTTCCGGTCTCCCGCCATCACTGAGCGGCGAGGAAACCTCGAGAGCTGAGGTTCCTGGTGCTGTGAAGGAGGGGGGAGCCGCGAGAGCGCCATGGGCTCTCAAAGGAACCCCAGATCAGCTGAGCCCCAAAATGTATCCTCCGCTCCCCGGTAAACTCTATTAAGAGCCCCGAGAGCGAGCAGAGTTGAGACATGGGTGCCTGTGAGTGGGTTCGCTACCTTCGCAGCGTGAAGCTCCGAGCTGACAGCATGTTGAGCGGTGGATTCTTCCAATTTAGAAAGAATTGAGGACTTTGGTCACTGTGAGTAAAAGAAAAGGGATTTTTTAATTTGAAAAAATTGGCCACGGGAGGAGATTTAAAAATGGGAGTCGATCTCCCCCATTGAGTGAACTGAGACGCAGTTATCTTGCCCGAAGCTGGAAAGATTGACAGGAAGCTTTCAATTTCCAAAGACTGGACTTAAAACCTTCCCCCTGAGGAAGGGTAAAGGGGAGAAGGGTTGATTTTAATAAAATCCCTGTAAAAAAAAAATATTTTGAACTGGGGAAAGTCCCCCTGCAAGCTGGAGTCGGGTCCCTGGAGGGATCAGCGAGCTGCCATTATGACGTCATAAAAGGAAGGAATCTGTTTACCTCTTTGAGGTCGTGAACTGTCAGTATTGAAGAGAGCACAAAATATAAGGCTGTGAACAAGAAGTTTGACAAATGCTCTTTCTATGAATGGATATAAGAGTATTAAGGTATGAAGAAGAACTGAAAATGCTAGTCTGCAACCAGTTCGGATATAATTTCTGTTTTTGAAGTTTGGAGACACAAACTGCACCATTTCCTGTTTTGTTCCCTTTGCTGTACCCATGAAATTCGAGACGAGCAAGATGCCGGTAGACATAATAACCCTGACTTTTCTGATTTCCAAAAGGAACTTTTAATATTGTTATGGGAAACTAGAAGTGAGGTACAACAGAATACAATTCAGATTGAAAAGATAAATCAGAAATGTGTGGAAATCGAAAAAAGAATGGAGACACCAAAGAACTCAGAGGAGAAGAAGGAACATTTATATGTCTTGGACATTGTAAATCAGGGGTCCCCAGACTATGGCGCGGCCCAATTGGCCTCTCAATCCAGCCCGCGACGACCCCCGCCACCCGCTGCCGCTGCCCGCTCTTACAGCACGCAGCGTGGCGGTGCAGTTCCAGATCAGAAAAAATCGCCAAAAATCGTTTGTGTGCATGCGTATGGGCCTCTCCCGACCCAGAAGAGGTCATTTCCGGTGCACTTCCGGGTCGGGGGAGGCCCATACGCATGCGCACGAACAATTTTCGGCAATTTTTCCGACCTAGAAGCGCGCCACCGCGCCAGTCAGTGTGTGTGCGCATGCACACGGGCGTGCACTCCCCCGCCCTCTGGCCCGCTGCGCGCGCACTCCCCTGCCCTCTGGCCCGCCGTGCGATCGGCGCGGCGGGCACCGGCCCAAAGCCGGGTAAGTCTGGGGACCCCTGTTGTAAATGATCTTAAAGAAGAAAAGGACCAAATTGCTGAAAAAAATTATCAAGATCCAGCATGGAACATTGCTCCCTCAGTGGGAGGGGGGGGAGCAAAACTCATGCTTGGGACAAAAGGTCTTGGAAGAAGATCCAGTATGGAACATTGTTCTCCCAGTGAGAGAGGGAGAACAGGACCCACCCTGGAGTCAGAATTTAAGGGGAACAAAAATTCTCAAAGGAATGAAAAGGGGCAACTCTGGTGGTTGGCATCGTGTAGCAGTTAGAGAATTGGGGGCAGCAGGGGGGGAGAAGGACGTGTGGCTGTTAGGTTGTGACAGAGGGGTGAGAAATAAGAATGGATATTAATTTCTGACTGGCTAAGATGGACTGAAACTGGATTGCTGTAGGGAACTTGCTGAACAGTCTGGGAGATCTCAAGACCAGGGGAGGGGGCTGAATCACTATTTGGAAATAATAATAATTATAATTATTATTATTATTATTATTTATTTATTTATTTATACCCCGCCCATCTGGCTGGGTTTCCCCAGCCACTCTGGGCGGCTTCCAACAAAAATTTTAAAATACACTAATTTCTTAAAGATTAAAAGCTTCCCTAAACAGGGCTGCCTTCAGATGTCCTCTAAAAGTCTGGTAGTTGTTTTTCATTACTTCTTTTCTGGTAGAAGAAGTAATGTTTAAAATTATGGTCATCTTTGGGAATTAGTTTTAGGCTAAGGGGTGAAATTGAAGATAGATATTGAGAAATTAATTAAAGGTTATGAATATTTGATAATTATAGGTTAAGAATAATTGACGATGATAGGCTAGGAATATTTGAGGGACAATGAAGAAGAAATTGTTTATGAAATAGAGTAAGATGAAAATGTATAAGTGTTAGAAAATGGTTTAAGATACAATATGAAAATTGCTAAGGATGGATTGAAAATGGACCCAGTGAGGGTGGAATCAAGGAACTCTACAATGTTAAGTAATAAGAAATATTGTTGTCATTGTGATTGCTATTTTTTTTCTTTTTAGTTTTTGTTTTTCTGTTTTGCTTTTTCTGTATCTGTTTTTGTCTATTGTGTTTTTCTTTTTTTTATTCTTATAAAATGAATAAAGATTATTTGAAAAAAACAAAAGAAAATGGCCATCGTGCTCTTGCGGGGGGGGCAGGATGTCCTGGTTCTTTGGGGACACTCGTGGGGTATTTTGTGTGTGTGTGTGAAGGAGGAATGGGTAGCAGGCACAAGTCTCCAGCAATGATGAGAGCGGCCTGTGTAGTGCTTTTTCACAGAGTGACAGGGCTGCAGGAATGCCAATTCTCACCAAAAGAAAGGCCAAATTGCCTTCTCTTTCATTGCTGGAGTCTTCCTCTGATTGCTACTCCCTCCCCAAAAATCAGTCTTTTTTGTCCTTGGATGAGAGGTGGAGGAGGGCTGGCACTGCACCCTTCAAATGTTAAGCCAAATGCAAGTTTCTGAGATTGCCAATGAAGTCCATCCCTAAAAAGATAGCACAGGTTTACACCAGGTTTATACCTCCCAATTCAGTGAAAAAAGCACTACATAAATTAACAAAAAGCCAAAATATTTAACAACTCCTTACAATTACAGAAGGCACTAAACATGATGTTAATGGGTAGATAAAGGGTTTCTGCCATTCTGAAGTCTAAAACCATATGAACACTTTCTTGGAAATAAGCCCTATCATACTCATTGGGTCTTCTGAGCATTGTGATCATGGGATTAGTCTGCAAGGTTGCAATCACATACATACATACATACATACATACATACATACATACATACATACATACATACATACACACGAGCCCCATTGAACACAGTGGAACTGATGTCCAAATATACATTTAATGGATGGGGTCCACAGCTTTGTAAAGATGGAGGCTTTATCCCCTCCTTCAGTTCAGTTCAGTTTTATTACAGCAAAAGCCAGCAATACAAAGTACTGTACCATAATTCCAAACAAAAAAATCAGCAATAACATCACCCGAAGCAGAACAGTTACAGAAAAGGAATTTGCAATGTATTCTTCAATAGAAGAGATTTACGTTTCTTAATAGCTAAAGTGCAGAATTTGACCACATCATATGATACTGGACTTGAGGAATCTTCCAGAAGGAATTTTCCTAAGATTTCGGAGGAGAATTCCAAATAATATTGTAAGGGTATAAAATTTTGATAAAAGGGGTAAAATAAGTCGAGCTCGTTCTTCACTATAACATTCACATAATAAAAGAATGTGAGTGACAGATTCTACCTTATTGGACATGCAAGGGAAAAGACGCTCATGAATTGGTACCCGCATAAATTTGCCGTACAGCACAGCTGAGGGCATTGCCTCAAAACGGGCTCTAGAAAAGGCCATCTATGGGCTTCGTTAGTGATGTTAGTTAAGTAAGGGGCAGCTGCAAAGTTAGGCCACAATTTTAGACATCTGTAATTCTCCGGGAGTAAGGCATCTTCTTGTTGTAATTCAACATCATGAAGTCTCTGAGTAATAATTATTTTTGCCTTATTCAAAGTTCCATTAAAAAGATCTTCAGGATTTAGGCCAATTTGTTTGATCTTATTAGTTATTTGCGTAAGCCAGGGTGGATAGAGAACTGCGGCCAGGAAGTGAGGTAACATTCCCTTTGGATTGTAATGGATTTTCAACCAGAGGGATATTGCTTGCTCCCAGAGTTTTAATTCCACTCTGTTCTCCCCTCCGTCCAAGTCAGCACTTGTATATGTGGGTATAGTGGTTAGAGTGTTGGATTAGGACTTAGAGCAGCAGAAAAGCAAGTTTGCTCCATCTTCCATGTAACAGCCCTTCAGATATTTGAAGATGGCTATCTTGTTGACTCTCAATCTTCTTGCCTCTCGGCTAAACATACCCAGCTCCCTTGACTGTTCTGGACTTCCGATTTGATTTCCATTTTTCCCAGCTCAGAATAGTAGATTTCCATAGGAAATGTTTCTGACATCTTGAATGTTCACAGTGCCATTTGAACTGCTATAATTATTGCATCATTTCTTAGCAATTGCTTCGTTTCTTAATTATTGCTTAATTTATAAACCCTGAATATATGTGCACATGCGTATTGTATGCTTGCAGTTGCACTTCTTCATAGGATTTGTAGCCTCGAGGGTACATAAACGGTTATACTAGTTCACTTCTATTTAGTGTGAAATATATTGTGGGGACAATGAACAGCTGGGAAATGTGGAATGGGGGGGGGAGCCACATCACCAGTAGCTTTCAACTGCCTTCAAAATTTGGCTATAAATTGGGAATCTTGGTTAGCATCAGCGAATGTATAGTGCAATACCATAGTTAAGAATGATAAGGATGAAGTCATACTGGGGATGGAAGTAGGATGAGAGAGGATTGCATGTTCCCAAGGCTGGCTCTTGAGATGCCTACTGCTTTCTAATAAAACAAAAATATGAATATTCTCCCATTGAAAAAAAGGAATAGCCTTCTTACAAAAACTGTGCCATGTCCGCTGGTAGTCACACACTTGAAAGCATCACATAGTACCACACTATGAAGATTCATTCATGGAAGCAGTGAATGCTCTAAAAGCCGTCAAATTCATTCCCATGCACACACAAAATAGTTTTACTATGCCATGGTTGGGAGTCCTACATCTGAAAAGGTTGCTTCCATAATACTGTGCAACAGATAACTAGGCTACATTTTAGGTAAAGTGACACCCAGTTTGGCACCCGCTTCCCAGAAATAAAAATCTATTGCATTACCCATTCTGTGGCTTTCATCCTATAAAAATTGAGTGTCTCATTTAAGAAGATCATGTAATTAAATAATGCAGATATGATTCTATTAAACACTGCTAGGTCATGACTAATATTCTAATGTTATTAGGAAGCCCTAGATCTTCAAAAAATATTTGTAAAATCATTTATTGTTAATCCCCCCATTTTATTATAATAGAGGCATTATTAGATGCAGGGTTTTAAAAGGTGAAATATGCTATTGCCGTACCATTGAAAATTAACAGAAGGCTAAATCTATTGAAAATATGTGTTATTAACATGACCATTTCTTAATGCAGGTCTCTTCAAATGATACTATAATATGTAAAGCTGTGCAAGGACCACCCATTGGCTAAATTGGGGATCATTTGCATTTACAAGAATCTTGACCTACAATGATTTATTAAAAATCCCTACTTCAGCTTTACAACAACATACTTTTAGATTTTTACAGTATCTTCACTTGAAAGCACTTGGTATAAACAGCGTAAAAACTATAATTTTCTTTGTAGGTGCAAAGCAAAATTATAATGTCTACTAAAGTACTGCAGAAGTACAGTGCTACCCTAAGGACAGAATGCATTTTAAGTATCTTTAAATGTATCGAGAATAAGTCTTTTTTCCCTTTTAAGCCACAATGCAGTGTAAGCTTATACAGTTTTTTATTTATTAAGTCTCATTTTAAATAAATAATGTGCTAGAGCTTACATTTCAATGAATCCTGTCCTCCCACTCACATACTCCCCCTAAGCGAAATATACTGAAATACCTAGCAACAAATAACAGCCAAACCCCTTTGATGTGGAGAAAACATAAATGTTTTAGTGATATTTTAGAAAGAGAAAGGAAAGCCAAATTCACTTTCAGCGAGTATGTATATTAACTACTGATCAAACACAATACTGGATAGCTCTGCAATTAGCTAGAGCTCCTACCTTACTTACACTAACCTTCATATCTATTGCATTGTGCCCAAACAGCTAAATGGCTTGGCTGGTAACTCAAACAAAATAGTAAATTGCAGCCTTTTCTGCTCATTGGATTTCCTACCGAGTTCCATGGCATGTCTGCCCTGCAAGTGAGCCAATTTCTCTTAAGTGGTTCATTACATGTGTTCCAATGGAAAGATGATAGAAATCCAGTTGTGTGCTTCCAAATTGAAATGATTAGAATTGCATCCTATTTTCACACAAACACATTTCACCTGTGCTGAAAGCCATGCACTGCACTGGCTTCCAGTTTGTTGTTTCTGGTACAATTCAAAGTGCTCGTTTGCCTGGCATATTCATTTCTAAATGACCAGGATCAGGACATCTCCTGCCCAACAAACATGCCCACTTACTCATTATATCATCTGAGGTCCCTCTATTGTGGCTCTTACCTTCCAAGATTAAGTAGTTAGTTTCTGAAGATACAGATTTTTCTGTGGTAGCTCACCCATCTCTGGAACATTCCTCCCAGAAATGCCCAAAGCTTTATCCTTCAGAAACCAGGGAAATAGTATATTATAGTTTTCAAGCTTCTACATGCTATTATGATATTCTGCTAATTTCATTATTCCCGGGGTTTGCTTTGCCCTTTTTTTATGCTGCTCCTGGACTGTCTGAATTTGATCTTTAATTGACTATTGTTTTAATGTTTCGCTTTCCGATATCTGAACTATAAACTGCCTGGAATTCATATTGTTGAAAGAATAAAAATATTTTAAATAAATACTAGATTGACATGAATGCAAAGACAGGCTCTGGAGCATTAAGACACCAATCTTCTCCAACGGTCAAGAAGGTGGTTTCTGCACATGCCGTAGTGAGAGGCATATGGGGCTCATCAACCTGGGAAAGTAGCCCATTTAGGTGAAGGATAACTGATCCAAAACCTCTGCTGCCTTGCAGGATATATTGGGGAGGGGGGGGGGGGAGACTAAGTTTCTGAGACGGTTGGATGGTGCCTTGTATGCCTCCTTCCAGCAACTTCTGAAGGCCAGCTGGTGCCAAATGTATTGCTCTGCTTTCCTTTGGACCACATCAGCGGGGCCAAGAGAGGGGTCTGGGCAGCCTAGGCCTTCCATACACAATGCCCAGGCTTGTGCCCTAGGGACCTCACTTTGGTGCTGTAAACACAGCTGTTTGACTTCACATCTGGAGGCGCACCCCATTGTCTCTCGAGACAGGCAACATGATTTACCGCTTTCCCAGGGGCAGCTGACTGTGAGTTCTGTCTTTATAATAGAATCAAAGGGAGCCTGAAGGTCATCTGGACAAACCCCTGGTGATGCAGGAATATCAATAGAATATCACAGTTATGTTAGTTACAGGTCTGCCGTAGTCGAAACAAAATAAAAAAAATTCCTTCCTCTAGCACCTTAGAGACCAACTTTGTCATTGGGTATCTTTCGTGTGCTCATCTGAAGAAGTGTGCATGCACATGAAAGCTCATACCAATGACAAACTCAGTTGGTCTCTAAGGTGCTAGTGGAAGGAATTTTTTTATTTTGTTTCGACAGATATGTCAGATAGCTATCCAACCTCCACTTAAAAGTCTCTAAGGAAGGAGAGCCCACCACCTTCTGAGGGAGTCCATTACAGTGGTACCTCGACATCCGAATGACTCGACTTCCGAAGGTTTCGACTTCTGAAGTCGGCAAACCCAGAAGTCTTTTCACCATGCGCGAGTTCTGCACCTGCGCAGAAGTGGCATGTGCGGTTGGCACACGCGCAGAAGCGCAAAATCGCGCTTCGCGCATGCACAAAACAGGTGCTTTGACAACCAAAGACTTCGACTTACGAAGAGTGCCACGGAACGGATCGCCTTCGTAAGTCAAGGTACCACTGTACACTGTCAAACAGCTCTCACCATCCGAAAGTTCTTCCTGATGTTCAGTCAGAATCTCCTTTCTTGTAACTTGAAGCCACTGATTCGAGTCCTACCCTTCTGCCATGTGACAGCCCTTTGGATATTTGAAGATAGCTATCATATCTCTTCTCAGTCTCCTCTTTTCCAGGCTAAAGATACCCAGCGCTCTCAACCAACAAGATTGGGTAGAATTAAATAAGCATTTCTCCATGTGTCCAAGAGTTTCCACCCTCACCTCACCCTCACCTTCTGCTGAAAGTCTCTTATTGTCTCGTGGAGTCCCTCTAGAGACAGTCCACCCAACCTTTGTGGCTGACTTTTCTGGCGCATTGGGAGCAGCAGTAGGCAGCTGGGTTAAAATCTCTCATGCATTTATGGAAGGTCTCATCTTGCTCCTCGATATTTATTGACCATAACAAGAACTATTGGCCTGAGTCTGGGCAAAACCCTACCAGCCTGACCTTTTCATCCTGGGGAAAATAAGCAAGCATGATACACATGACATCTAATATTCTAAATTTCTGCTCAAATACCCTTTCTGTAGCAAGGGGCATGGAAACAGCAACATTTACCCTTTTGCAGTCTGAGGCAATTTACAGTGACATAATACCAGGCTACACCAAAACCCACATGCTCCTAGTCTGGAAGAGAATGAATAGCTTCAGGGCAGAGATGTGTTGTGCTGTCGACATAGCAGGCTTTGTGTCCATCTCACAAATGCCAGTAATGGATACTCACCTGTGGTCAGCCTCCGATTCAGAAATAATCACATTCTCTCCCATATTTTAATTCCCAATCGCAAAGAATATGTTTTTATACTTATGTCTTTTGTGGGATTCCCACAAGATTCAATGATTTAAAAACAAAAATTAGCTCAACAGTTCCTTTAAGATTTTCATTCAGCCCAGGGTAGATTTCTACAAACAATTTTTCTCCATGTCATTGACTGTCACAGTCAGTCTTGAAACAATGAACTGAAACTAGTTTCAACTGAAGGTCCAAAGTTTATGCCATGAAAAGAAAATCCAAGCAAGTTCAAGCAGTGGCTATGAAGTTCACAAGAAAAAGGAAATGATACATTAGGCTTTTTCTCTTTTGAATCGGCACTAAAGGTGTTCACACTATCAAAAGATCTGTTATAAGAAGATAAACAAATGTGAGGGACTATGGTAATTTTATTTACAATTTAATCTTGCTTTTATTATTTTATTATTATTTTATTATTTATTATTTTATTATTATTTTATCTCATTTAATTTGTGCATTCCAGGATGAATCATTACCTTTATTAGAAGTAAACAGCAAGACAGGATTGGGGCTGTAGTCGTTATTATTCTAAGGACAGTACTGTATTTTATTAAGTACATATTATTCCTAGCCTTGTCATACTCCTTTCCCAATTTTGAACCAATCGGTTATTCCATATCCAGTTATTACTATAGCCAACTCTGCATAACTCATCAGTTTTTCTTGCCATTGTTCTTTCATTGGGATTTCCTCATTCTTCCATCTTTGTGCTAACAAGACTCTTGCCGCTACTGGTAGCATACATAAATAAGTTCTTTATTTTCCTTGGCAGGTCTTGTCCTAGAATAAATGCTTCTGGGGTGGGTTTTTTTTTCAAATGTCATTTTAAACATCTTTTTCAATTCATTATATATCATCTCCCAGAATTTTTTGACTTCTCTACATTCCCACCACAAATGATATGAAGTACCTTCTTTTTCTTTATATTTCCAACTTTATACATTTTTGCCATTTTTTACTGGTGTAATATACCATCTGTACATCATTTTCATGTAATTTTCCTTCCAAAGAGAACAATTTGTAAATTTCAAATCTACCTTCCACAATTATTCCCAATCCTCAAATTGTATGTTGTGCCCTATATCTTGACTGATTTGACCTCTTCGTCTTTCATTTCCCATTCTAGCAGAATACTGTATGCTTTCTTCAATAGTTTCACTTCTTCTATAACCTCCTTTCGAAATCTGGAGATTGTATAGTTAAACCCTTTTTTATCTTCCTTGAACATCTAAGAACAACAACAACAACAACAACAACAACAACAACAACAACAACAACAACAACAACAACAACTGTCTATAATGCAACCAACCCTGAAAATGTTCTTTAATTTCTTCATAGTCTTTTAATTTCCATTTTTCCTTCTTGATCTTTCCATAGATATTTATATGTAGGTCTTGATGGGATCCCTGTTGAGATCCTGAAAAAGTATGTCAATTGGTGGGCACCTCCACTTGCTAATCTGTTCACGCTTATTGATAAAACAGGAATTGTACCGAACTCTTGGCTGACCTCTATAATATTTCCAATATATAAAAAAGGTGACCCTGAGCAGCCATGTAATTACCGACCTATTAGTTTACTATCTACTATATGTAAACTCTACTCAAAACATCTAGAGAGATACTTATTAGATTGGATGAAAAAGAAAAGAATTATTGGTCCTGAACAGATTGGCTTTACAAAACATAAATCGACAGTAGACCATTGTCTATTATTGGCATCCCTAGCTGAAAAATACACGAAATCGGACAAGGGGAAGCTATATGTGGCCTTTATCGATTTAAAGTGCGCTTTCGATTCAATTCCAAGAGGTCTATTATGGGATAAATTGAAAACTTCCGGGATGGAAACCTGCCTACTTTTTCTGATTAAAAAGCTACATTCCAACACTAAAGGTCAGGTGAAGTTTTCCCTTGATGGTCATTTATCTACCAGCTTCACAATCACTAAAGGGGTTAAACAAGGTTGTATACTTGCTCCACACTTGTTTAACCTATTCTTGAATGATATGAAACAACATTTATCTGCTGTAAATGGCCACCCTCCCAGATTAGATACCAAAGCAATCCCTACCCTCTTGTACGCAGACGATACTGCTCTCCTCTCCTATTCCAGAGTTGGGCTACAAAGATATTTAAGAGCATTCTCCAATTACTGTGAAGTGAATCACCTAGCAATTAACTACTCCAAGTCAAAGATTCTTGTTTTTTCTAAAAGTTGGTGTCCATTCAATTGGTCGATTGGAACCCAAAAAATGGAGCAAGTTAAATGCTATAAATACTTGGGTGTCACCTTTCACTATAACTTAAAATGGGTGACCCATCGCAACAGAACAATTAATTTAGCAAGATGCTCGGTTGCACAAATCAAGCGCTTTCATTTTCTTGGTGGGAATCAATTTGTACCTGCAGCAATTGCTGCCTATAAGGCAAAATCCGCCTCCCAGCTTCTATACGGGATCCCCTTATGGATATCCAGCTTCAACAACAAAGTAGAAGGAGTCCAATCATCCTTCTTTCGGCAAATCCTTGGAGTACCAAAATGTGTGCCATACCTGGCTATCTGTGCAGAATTGGGCCAACACCTTCTTGAGACAAGAGGGTGGATCATTACTTTTAAATATTGGCTAAAAATTCATTTTAATACCGATCCAGATAGCCTGATATCCTATCTTCTGAAAGATAGCCACAGCTTTACATGGTTCTCTAATATTTCCAACAAACTTAGGCAACTAGGCCTTTCAGTGGATTCCCTCCTGACATATGAGGATTCATATATCTTTACTCTTATTAAGCAGAGACTGCTTGATATTGAATTCCAGAAACTTCATCCTGCCCAACCTCTAGTATGCTCGCCTGCCTTCCTGGGGCTGCCGCCGCACCAAGGATTGATACCTAATTATTTATATGACCTGGTATCTCCTTTTTATCGCAGAGTATTTATGTTGGCCCGTCTAAATGCTTTTCCATCCTCTGTGTTAGCCGGAAGACTCAAAGGCATCCCCTACTGGAATAGATTATGCCCTTGTGGCCAGAAAGAGGTAGACTCTATGGCTCACATGATTCTGGACTGTCCCCTTTCTAATTTCTTTTATTTTGGCCCCCTCTCTTATCCTTTATGAGACCTGGAACCCTCCCCAACAAGGAAACAGTGGTCCAGCTCTTGCTGAGGGATGACTTCCCCGAAATTACCAGAATTATGGCCCACTACTTGTCCAGAATTTATGTAATCAAAATCAGTACATCTAGCCTTCAACAATGATAGCTGAGGATCCCTTGTGTGCCTCTTCCTCCTCCTGCTCACCATTATTTCTGTATGATGTAGAGTTACTATTTATACTAATGTCCTATATGTTTTATATGTTTTGTCTTTGTTTTTATATTTTATATATATGCCAATAAAGGTGTTGAAATTGAATTGAATTGAAATTGATATATGTAGGCCACTTTCCCTTTTTGAGTAACGAAGCTTCTATTGGTGATAACCACCAAGGTGTTTTTTATTCTATTAAATCCTTATACCTTTCCCACACTCTCATTAATGATTTCCTAATTATATGGTTATAAAATCCTTTATGTACTTTCCCTTCCCATACCATAAGCATGCATGCCATCCATATCTATTGCCATGTCCTTCCAAATCCAATGCTTCTTCCTTTTCCAGTTTTATCCAGTCCCTAATCCAAAGCAAAAATGCAGCTTCATAATATATTTTAAGGTCTGGGGGGGTGAATCCTCCTCTTTCTTTTGTATCTGTAAGTATCTTATGTTGGCCTTTTGCCTCCCAAACAAATTTGGAAATATCATTTTGCCATCTTTTGAGGCAATCATCTTTAACCATTACTGGGACTGTCTGAAAAAGAAAGAGCATTTTCGGCAGCACATTCATTTTTATTGCCGCAATTCTTCCTAATAGAGAAAGATTCATTCTACTCCATATTTCTAAATTCCTTTTTATCTCACACAATACTTTTTCATAATTACCTTTATACACATTTATATTTCTTGTTGTTAATCATATCCCAAGATATTTTACTTTCTTCTGGATTTCTGTCTGAATACATTGCACCAAGTCTTTTTTCTCTTCCTCTTTTAGATTTTTAACTAATAATTTGGCTTTATTTCTATTTAATTTAATTTACTCACACTAGATTTCCATGTGTACGCCGGAGTGCTGAAGTGCTCTCAACCAAGGGCCATGTACACATATCTGAAATTCATATAGCTATGGGTGCATCTAATCAGTAGGTGGGCATAAAACACAATGCATGAAATTTCAATGCACAGAAGTGTCAAGGCAATATGAAGAAGTCCATTTCAAAGGCTTATATGATGATGTTTTTTTCTAAGTTGACTTCATATCATATTACTTTTCATTTTCCTATTATACTTTTGTACTCTCAAGGCCATTAAATAACCTTAGTAGCTACACATAGCATTTAATTCCAGTTGAGATGACAAGTGAGACCTCTCAATTATGCATTATTCTGCTAGAACAATTTATTTACATTTTTATGGAATCCATTTTGCAATGATTCAATATTTGGGAGCATAATTAGAATATTCAGCCGTATCAAGCATTACTGGGTTGATAGTTCTGTTTTGCATGCTAACTATGTCCTGCAAAATCAAAACACTTCTAATAAGCAAAACGTATTATCTCTTCTCTGATCCGTCCTCATCACAAAGATTTTAAGCAGTATTAGTCTTGCACACTGTGAATTACTGCTTGTTAACTACTGTTGCCAACCGTCAGGGTACATCTGCCTTACTATATCAGTTTGACCCAGCTTCCAGTGCTTAATGGTCCTCTAGGCTAAAAGCGAAAGCTGATCCATCAGGCTTACATTAGCATAGAATAACACTCGATGCTTATTGATGTGCATGCAGTGTAACTACCACCCCCGGCACCCAGCTCAGTCCATTATTTTCATTTTATCTCAAGTCATTTGTATGGTTGTCTGCCCTAGTTAAAGCTATGGCAAGACTGGTACTTAAATGAATTTGCAGGAAAGGAGACAAATGCCCCCTGAACTTCAAGCACTTTTCTATCATGCCTTGCTAACATAAAATATACTAGTGCTGTGTTAGGTCCACTTAGTAAGAATGTCTACAATGGTTGTAAGAAGAGTAGAAAAAAATCACTTATGACTCTTTCAGTTCAGGAGTGCTGCTTTATTTATTTATTTTACAAACAGGATCTTTAGAATGCCGCTCAATTAATTTCTGTCTCAAATGAATGTGTAAGAGGGGGGAAATATACATTTCTTCATTGTCTTGAACAGCAACTTTATTTCATCAAACACCTAAGCCAAAAATGAATGTTCTTAAAATAATACCCCACCTTGAATTATTTATCTTTAATAAATTAGCAAAGGAAAGAGCATCCTAACTGCTTAGACCTTGGAATGTTTTCTTAGCTGCCCAACTCCCCCTAAGTCTCTTAAGCACAGTTGAAAAGGAAAGGAATTTTATCCACAGCTGCCGGTGGGCCATTGCTAAGAGATGCCACTTCCCTGGGGAAAAGGTGTAATATATCTTTCTAGTAACAGAGCAAGGAGCCAAGACATCATCCCTTTCAATGGATCAGAGCTCCAACCCACAGCCACTGTGCAGAAAAGAACTAGTATCATCCAACAGTTCACAAGGATATTTTCCTTATTTCTGCCACAGAAAAGCAAAATGAAACTTTATAGAATAGTGACAAGAGGCGCGGTGCAGATTAGATTACCTAGAACTGTGACAATTCTTCTGGAATTGCAAGGAATTGCAAATGATGGCTACAGACAACAGTTTTATATCTCCAAATAATAAGAAATATGTTTTTATTTTACCAAAAGCAAGCCACAGACAAATGGGAATAGTTCATAAGAAATAATGAAGAATTTGATAGGGTCAATAAGTAAAAGCAATAATTATATTAAGGAAAGACACTGGTTTAAACCAAGCTTACAGTAAACTGTGGGTAACTAATATTCTCCACTCAAATCAGCCTCCATACCTGAGGACTGGAAAACAGCCAATGTAACACCAACTTTAAGGGATGCGGGTGGCGCTGTGGTGTAAACCACTGAGCCTTGGGCTTGCCGATTGGAAGGTTGGCTGTTTGAATCCCTGCGACGGGGTGAGCTCCCATTGTTCGGTCCCAGCTCCTGCCAACCTACCGTGTTTCCCACATTTTAAGACACCGTCTTATAATTATTTTACTCAAGAAAATAAGCCTATGGCTTATTTTCGGGGGGTGTCTTAGTGGTTCCTGCCTCCTCCTGCCGCGGCCGGCGTTGCTGCTGCTGGGCTGGCAGCACCCTGCGAAGTCAGGAGAAGCCGGCCAGACCGCTGGGGGGGTTAGAAAAAATGTCCAGAGCGTGTCCCAATGGCAGCGCTCCTCCTCACCTGATGGCAGTGCTCCTCATGTGCCGCAAAAGCCACCAAACAACTGGGGGGGGGGTAGAAAGGCAGCCGGAGCGCAGCCCGATAGCAGCGCTCCTCACGCACCACAAAAAGGACGCAGAAAGCTGCCAGACAGGGGGCTAAAAAGCAGTGAAGTGACGGCCACAGCTTTAAATGGCTCGCAACGCCCCCCTCGCCATCGCTAGGGCTGCCGAGGCTGGATCGTGCCTTCCGTCCCGCGCCTGCGCTGCGCGCCAGATTTTTCCCAATCCATCAGGGAGCGGGGAGCGCTCAGAATCTGGCAAGGGGGGTCTCTCTTCCCATTCGGGCGCCTGAGCATCGCCGCTTGAAAGGCTCTCGGCAAGGTGGTGTAGAGGAGTGATCCCGAGTTCTTGGCTGGCTGGCTCACTTTCTTTTTGTTGCGCACGGAAGGCGGAAGGGGCCAGCAGAACTCCCGTCACCCCGGAGGGGCTGAAGGGCCAGCGGGCCTCTAACCGCTGCTCTGCCTCGGGCCATACGGCCCACAACGTTCCGGCGGCGTGGCTTCCACCGCCGTCAGTTGCCCCGGCGGCGCGGAAGGGCCACCGAGCCTCCGCCCACCGCCACCGCTCTGCCTCGGGCCATGCGACCCAAAATGTTCTGGCGGCGCAGAAGGGGCCAGCAGGGCTCCCGCCGCCGCCCGTCGCCCCAGCGGCGCGGAAGGGCCAGCAAGCCTCCGTCCACCACTCTGCCTCGGGCTATGCGATGCACAATGTTCTGGCGGCGCGGAAGGGGCCAGCAGGGCTCCCGCCGCCGAGGGGTTTCAAGTGGAAAAAAAGTCCTGGGAAGAGTGGGGAGGCTCCCAGCGCGGCTCGTCTGGCGACGCGCTCAATTCATGCACCCCCTCCCATCTGGTCTCAAGCCTCTCTGAGGCTCTAAAGGAAAGCAACATGGTACATCTTATTTTCGGGGTATGTCCTATATTTCGCGAATGCATAAAAACCCTGCCATGGCTTACTTAATGACTACGTATTAAAAAGGGGGAAACACGGTAGCAGTTCAAAAGCACGTCAAAGTGCAAGTAGATAAATAGGTACTGCTCTGGCGGGAAGGTTCCGCGCACTGCTCTGGTTTCGCCAGAAGCGGCTTAGTCATGCTGGCCACATGACCCAGAAGCTGTCTGTGGACAAATGCTGGCTTTCCTCGGCCAGTAAAGCGAGATGAGCGTCGCAACCCCAGAGTCGTTCGCAACTGGACTTAACTGTCAGGGGTCCTTTACCTTTAACACCAACTTTTTAAAAAGTGGCTAGACGTGCCTTTTACCAACCAACTGTGACTGGTTCAACAGCTACAGTCATTTCTGGATCTGGAGAGCCTGGCCACACTATTTCATGCACTGCTTGCTTTAAGATTTGATTACTGCAAGGCACTCTATGCGGGGCTTCCCTTGCACTTGATCTGGAAGCTGCAGTCGATCCAGAATGCTGCAGCGTGATTGCTCACAACAGTGAGGCCTTGTCAGCACATAACACATGGGTTCAGAGGTCTGCCCCGGTTGACAATCTGCTACCAGGTGGAGTTCAAGGTGTTGCTGTTTGTATATAAAGCCCTTAGGAACTTGGGACCTACACAATCGCCTTACCCCTTATGTGCCCACTTAAACACTTTGATTGGCAGAATTGGGACTTTTCCAAGTGCCACATAATACCTGCACTGCATGTGTAAAAAGAGAGTCATTTAGTGTGGCAGCATCCACACTTTGGAACTCCCTGCCTATTGATATCAGGCTTGTGTCATCACTGTATTCCTTTCAGTGCCTGCTAAAGACATTATAATTTAGACAAGCCTACCCAGATGTTTAGAAATTTGTAGGAGGTGTAATTTGTTACAGTCTGTTTTATTGAGATTTTTAACCTTCTCCTGTACTACAAAGCACTATTGTAGCAAAACGCAACTTGATAACAAAGAATCATAGAATTGGAAGGGAGCCTAAGGGCCGTCTTGCAAACCTAAAATTCATGACAGTCCAACATTGCAACTAGTTTCACTACATTTTTAATAGCCATTTTCATGTCTGAAAGTCAAACTTTCCAGGTTATGCTTTTATAGTTTCTCAAATTATTTGTACAATAAAGCAGGAATAAACACTTGCTTTAATGCCTGACAATATTCGATTATGCAGGTGCTATTGTCAAACATAATCTAATAATTAGATTTTTGCCATGAATTACACATCAGTTAGTGTGTGTGTGTGTGTGTGTTCAGCTTTTTCATAAAACAACCCTGCTCTGCTTTATCCTTCTGGAACCACAGCTCTGTTTTTGTTCTATCTGTCACAAAAACCAAGTCAAGCAATGGTGTTATGCAATGGATGAGTAGGAGCTAAGCTCTCTCTCCTATTTCTGCTAGCTAAATTTTAAATAGATGATGGTATTTGATCTTCAGATAGATAGAGTTACATGCCCATCATAATGCTTTGGGCTATGACTAGAAAGGAAGCATAAATGAATTACTGGGAAGCTATTTTTTTTTAAAGGAAACAAAATTTCAGTTCAGTTGTGTGAACAATATTCATTCAATAGGTACAAAGCAACAGTTTGGGGGTGGAGGGGATAATCAAAGTCAAATACAATTCATTTGAAGGAGGACACATTTATTTTGAAATTAAACATCACCATTGTTGGGCCCATGTTTCATGCAGCTGTTTGGGATGACATGGATAATATTTCATATACCTGACTGTGGCAGCAGGAACTTTCCACATTTGAGACAACATGTATTATGGAGGCCCTTTGTTCAAAGCACACAGCAACATGTGTTTTAACTGAAGCATTTTTTTTCTATTAAGTACAAACATGTTTCAAATATCCAGCCATATTAGATCCAATAGATGCAAACTGGAACTTAAATCTCTGTCTCGTTGAGTCATGGAGAAGACTATTGATGGTTGCTAGCCATGATGGCTATGCTATGCCTCCATAGTTGGAGGCAGCATATGCCCAGAGCTCAGATCAGAAATCAGAATCTTATGGGTGAAAAATACAGTAGATGCATAGTTGCTGGAAATTGCAGGAGGGGAGTGTTTTTGCACTTGGACCCTGCTTGCAGGTTTCCCATAGGCATGTGTCTGGCCACTGTAAGAACACAACGCTGGACTAGAAGGGCCATTGGTCCGATCCAGCAGGTTCTGCTTATGTTCTTATGGACAAGCACTTCACCTATGCAGTAGCTGAGCCAGGAACCTCTGATTTTCTACTGTTACTGAATAAACACAGCAACACACATGAATATCTCTTATACAGAGTCAGACCATTGGCCAATTTAGTTCACCACTGTCCGCGGTGACCTGTAGTGGCTTTCCAGGATTTCAGGCAAGAGTCTGTCTCAGCCCTACCTGGGGATTCTGAGGACTGAATGTCGGGTGGGGCGCCTGTATGCCAAAACCGCGACCTTGTTTTTGGTGTTGCCCTCTTTTACTTTCAAACCAACAGGCACTCGAGCACACCTGTTTGCGATAAGAGCAAAAGATGAAGTCATATGACCCAACACTTAATTACCATCAGCTTCATTACAATACTCCACCTTATTTCAGGAAGACTATAGGAAGTATGAGTGTCATTTTGCAAGACAAATTCGGGGAGATGTTTTGGATTTGTTTTTTTCCTTATCTCTGGTAGAGTTGTTGTTTTTCATTTAAACACATTTTCACTTCCAATTGTACCCTGTAATTAAGTCTCTACACTAACAAATATCTTTCATGATTTTAACCCCAACCAAGAATTCATTTTTAAGAAAATCTAGCCAACACAATACCTGTCACTGCATGGGCACTAGATAACTCACAACTAATATTTATACCTACAGTTCTGTGTAGTTGTTTCAAGATTGCCAGTTAACAATGTATTTTGGGTGCCAAGTTCATATACTGAACTATGTAACTCAGTAGTTATTGACTGCATGTAGTTCAGAAACTTGTGTAAGCATCCATGTAATTTCAATTGTTGAATTATAATATATAATTCATAAAATATAGTGTTAAGAGTACCGTAGATCTGCATTTTGTTTGTGGTGTGCTTTCACCAAAACTTGCTCAGTCAGTGTTGCTCTCTTGGAAACTTCACTGGTTTTTACCTGCAATAGTTTTTTTTACAGATTACCACTGTTATACATATTCCAAAACTGGTACTATCCTCATGCTTATAAAAATGAAGCTGCAGAAAAGGAGTAGTAAAAGGAACGCCAAAAAAATGTTTGCTCTATAAAGTCCATGATACAAATTTCTTTAAACAAAACTGAAATCCATTCTGTATACTGAATACAGCAAAAATTATGCCACTAGCTGAATTTCATTGCCAAGCTGTCAAGTTGAATTTCTTCTGTTTAAAAATAGCTGTTCATTACATTCAGTAATGGGCTGTCAAAGCACTAGAGCACTGAACTTATATCATACACAGAAACAATTGGGCAATGTGCATTATTACATTTAGATTACTAGCATTATTTACAAGACCCCTGGGCTAATTTTAAACGAGATGGTTGACTTAAACAAAATTAAACCCTATTTTCTTTTCCTTTAAAACAAGTACATATTTTCCATTTGTACCCAGTTAATCTGGACATGAATCAAAGACAAAAGACTTACAGAATGTGTGCACTGAGTATCACTAAACTTTTGTGCATTTTGCTCTCATATGTACTCTATAAAATATAAATGGACAGGAAAATAAGAGACACCAAATTGAATCATATTCCCAAGAGTATGAACAAGTATTATCTCTGTGAATACATAATAGAGCATTAAAGGGGGGAATCATGCCAGAAGCACATACACACTGATATTTGTGTGGCAAATCAATTAGACAACTTAAAAAATGATAAATAATCTGCCTTAAGACACTGTATCATTTAGAGTAGAATGCTGTGATTAACTATAAAAAGGCATCTAAAACCTGCAGCTGTAGCATCCTTACACAGCAGGGTATCACAAGCCCAATGGCATGCCAGAATAGCTTAAGGGTATCAAAGAGCTGTAGTTACCCAAATGATCACAGATGATTCGCAAATTTGTCTAATGAATTCCATGGTCGGATTATTGACTTCCTTGCTTGCAGTTCATTTTATTTCATTTAATATAGGATGTCGTGATGGAACAGCTAAAGGTGAAACACAAAAGAAAAGGAATCCTAGACTCCTAGAAACCTCCCCTATGCAAATATATCTTAGATATTAAGGATTTTTGCTGCTGTAACGAAGCGCTATAGATTGTGAACCACCCTACATAAAGTTTAGAACAGGGGTATCAAGTCAAGGGATGCATTTGACCCATGGCCAACCCTCCAGGAGATGCATTTTAAAGTGGGTGAGACAAAAATCTATAAAAACAGGCATGCATGGTGAAAAACTAAACTTTATATTAAAAAAATCAGTTGTAAGTTTTAGGACAAATGAATGGTTGAGTAGGGCATGTCATTTGAGGGTGGGAAACTTAATTTTTGCATATTTATTCAGTGAGGGGTCTTAAAAGGTAACTCCTTCCTGATAGACCAGCCTAAAGATTAAGATTAGTGAAGGATTGAGGGGCAGTAGCTCTTGAGAGGATGGCCACAAAAATGTGAAACTCCTGCTCCTCAGAAGCGTGTCTGGTTCCATCTCTTAACCCTGGCCTTTGGAAACTTAAGAACAGGTTTGTCCTTGCTGTAATGTATTGTGTGGAATTATTGTTTTGGGGTTGTGGATGGGGTTGTTGCTGTTTATTGTTTTAACGGATTCTATGAAAATAATCACAGAATTGTAGAGTTGGAAGGGACACCAAGGGTCATCTGGTCCAACCCCCTGAAATGCAAGAATCTCAAGTAAAACATCCATGGCAGATGGCCATCCAACCTCTGCTTAAAAACCTCCAAGGAAACCTCCACAATCTTCGAAGAGAGCCCATTCCATTGTTGAACAGCTCTTACCTTCAGAAAATTATTCCTGATGTTTAGTTAGAATCTCATTTCTTGTAACTTGATGTCATTGGTTCTGGTCCTATCCTATGGAGCAGGAGATATTTGATGATGGCTATCATATCAGTCTCCTCTTTTCCAAGCTAAATATACCCAGCTTCCTCAGCCATTCATCATAAGGCTTGACTTCCACACCCTTGATCATCTTGATTGCCCTCCTCTTGACATGTTCCAGCTTGTCAATACCTTTCTTAAATTGTGGCATCCAGAACTGAACACAGTACTCTAGGTGTGGTCTGATTAAGGCAGAATGGAGCGGAACTATGACACTATCCATCTGTTGATGCAGCCTGAAACAGCATTAGCTTTTTTTGCTGCTTTTTTCCCACACTGATGACTCATGTTAAGCTTGTGGTCCATTAAGAGCCCTAGATCCTTTTCACACATGTTACTGGCAAGCCAGATGTCCCCCATCTAATATTTGTGCAGCTAGTTCTTCCTAAGAGCAGAACCTGACATATGTTTCTATTGAAATTCATTTTGTTAGTTTGGGTCCAGTTCTGCAATATGTTAAGGTCATCTTGAATCCCAATTAATCAAGCATTAACTATCCCTCCCAGTTGGGTGTCATCTGCAAATTTGATGAGCACCTAACAGTTACCTTGTGCAGCCCACATTTTACCAGCTTCTCCACAAGAATATTGTGAGTGACCTTGTTAAAAGCCTTACTGAAATCAAGATACGCTACATCTACAGCATTCCCCTGATCCACCAAGCTTCTAACACTATCAAAAAAAAGAAATGAGATTCATCTGGCATGACTTGTTTTTGAGAAATCCATGCTTGGTCTTAGTAATCACAGCATCCTTTTCTAAGTGCTCACAGACTAGCCATTTCATTATCTTTTCTAGGACCTTTCCTGGTATCGATATTAAGCTGACCAGCTGATATTTATCTGGGTTTTCTTCCCCTACCTTTTTGAAGATGCAGACAACATTTGGCCATCTCTAGTCTGCAGGGACCTCACCTGTTCTCCAAAAATTATATAGACAGATGCCCAATCTCAATCTCTTTTAGTACCCTTGGGTGCAGCTCATCAGGTCCTGGAGATCTGAATTCATTTAAAGTACCTACAGTAGGTGTTCCCTTACCACCTCTTTTCCTATTGTAGGCTGCAATTAAATAAATTAAACTGAACTATTTGGATTGAAGTGTCAAATGACTAAGCCAGCTTCAATGCTGTTGGGGAAACCCTGCAGAATATCCCAAATATTCATGAAACTCTTGGAACATTCAAGTACAGAACTCTTGGAACACCCTGAATTATCTTCCAAATTCTGCAAAAGATTATCATTGTCTTCAGTCACAAAGAATGAAAAATAATAGGCATGAACTATCTTGTTCATTAAATCACCTCAATGGGACTTCAGTAACGTATCAAGGCTTTCTATTCTTTGGAACTCAAAACTTGAACTTGTGTTTCACAATTGAATTCTATAGTGAAGCATTCATTATTATCCAGGTACTCTTGGAACGGTTAAGTTCTTATCTTGGCCCTCAGAAAAACGGCTGCTTCTGAAGGAGTCATATTTATTGTGTAGTGTCTTCATTCCTACAAGGATAAATTCATTCATAGTCAATTACACACTGCGCTGCTCACACATTCTAGAAAGAAATTAAAGTTTTCTTTCCTATCTTTTCATTACATGCAGGAGTTAAGAGCAAAATAACACAAAATTAGTTCCATTGTCTCCTTTTAAACATGGGCTCTGTCTCACCGAAATGTACCACTGCAACCCAAGGCTTTATTTTATTTATTTTATTGACTATTAGCCCAATCCTACTGTGCTTACAGTGAACCCCACTTTCACACAAAAGTATGTCCTGAATCATGTGCCTCCTAATCCTATGAATTCTGACATGGAAGTAAATCCCACTGAGTTCAATTGGGCCTGATCCCAGGTAAATGTGTATAAGATTGCAGCCTTCATATGTATCTTATCCCTGCTCAGCCATCATCCTCACTTAGTAACCTATGGCTGGTCACTCGCAGTGTAGTATAGTTCAGATGGTTGTTGAAAGGGCAAAATAGGTAGGAGATCCTTAAGAGAAAATGAAAAAGGAAGCGATAGCTATAACTGTAACAAACCTCCATACAAAATGGTACAATAAAAGTGACATGCAATCTGCATTACAAAGACGTTTGCATATGAAGGCTGACAACATCAACCCAACTGTGTGGAAATCACTTGCAGATGACCACAATGCATGGAGACAGACAGGCTATGTATCCTTAGCAGTACCCAGAAGAGGAATGACTGCTGGGAGAATACATGCCATAGTGCAGCTGTAGTAGACCTCTTTCTTTGGAGGTCTTTAAGCAGAGGCTTGACAGCCATCTGTCAGGAATGCTTTGATGGTGTTTCCTGCTTGGCAGGGGGTTGGACTGGATGGCCCTTGTGGTCCCTTCCAACTCTATGATTCTATGATTCTATGTAGTAGCACAACTGGGCACCTTCAGCTGCCCCAACTGCAACAAAACATGTCTCTCCTGTGTCGGCCTCTTCAGTCAAAACAGGCACTGCAACTCTCCAACGGTTTGGCTTCATCCCTAAAGGTGCACTCCTCTGTTGTCTCCCAAGACAGACGGATGCCAGCAACTCCCTACGGTTCTCAGCAATCCATTTTAGAATAGTTGACATATCACATTTTACAATCCTGCAAACAGGTGCAGCACCATGATCACTATTAATAACAATAAGCAATTTCACACACTGATGTGATACATTTCTTTGGTGACTGCAAAGGTTCCTATGATAGCAAGTGTTGCCATGATATCCAGCATAATCTCTGATCTGTTAACTGCTGCACATTAGAATCTGATACAATACATCATAAAACTCCCAGAGAGGCAGCTATGATTGAGAGCATCAGGAGTTTCAAAAACCTCGATTCCACTATATTCTTTGAGGAGGTATTAAGATGTACTGAGAACCCCACACTTGACAACTCCAAGATATCATAAAAAACACATTGAAAAGAAAAAGCTTAAAAAAGAGGGGAAGTACAATTGGCTTTTGTGATATATTTCTTTTATATAAAAAAACCTACCATTGTATTTGGAATCAAGTATAAAGCTTAAAAGGGAAGAGACAGACAAAGAGAGTTCTTGCAGAAAAATACTAGAATGTACAACTATAAGGAGACTATGCTGAGTTAAAAAAAAATCTGACTACAGTTCTAAAACATTTTCATTTTCCACAAAAGGAAACATTGGCCCGGGGTGTTCAATGCAACATCTACTAAACCAGGGGCATATCTGAAAATAGGAAAGCATTTTCTTCCCAGTAGCCTGCAGTGTATAAAGGTAAAAATGATATTGGTGCTGTCATACCCTAGAGTATAAGCATTCATGAGTGTCTGATAAGGATAGGGATTTCTGATGGATTAGCTAGCTATGTTCTGCCCTGATAAAATGAGAAGATAGAATCACAAATTGTATAAGGTGTGTTAGTCACAGCATCAAGTGGAAAGAGTGGCTTTTAACACTGCAGTGTAAAGAAGTAATTTACACTTATATCCTGAAAACATTAAGTGAGTCAAAAGGTTTTCTTTTTCTGTGCTTTTTCTATGAAAATTACTCCCATCTCATTATGGGGCATGCAAACAATAAACAATCACCATACACTCAACACACAATCACAAATTCCAATATTTTTAATATTTGTATTTTTATTTCTCAGACCCAATGATAAAACATGAAATAAAACACCTCCTTAAAATCCATTTAAATCCATAGAAAGGTCAAAGGTTTACTGCAGTACTTGCTAAAACCCCTGCACATTCTTACAAAGGCTGTTCCATAACACCACCCTAGTCCCACAAACCCGTACACAGTTTGGCTGAGGTGCTTTAGAAACAAAACAAGCAAATAAGTGACTGGCAACTTCCATGTTGTTATACAGTACCTATAGCAGCCTGGACTGGAAAAATCTCAGACGCATTTCAATGTTGAGGTGCTCAAAACCGGATGCTGCCAACTAGGAATCCCACACATTTCCCCAACTCTCTGTACAGCTAGCACCTTATAATTAGTGGCATGCATTTGTTTGGGATGAAGGTCAAAGACAGCAAACTACTTTGGAGGAATCTGGAGCTCCTCCAGAGCAAAGTGGGTCATCCCTAAAGTGAAGTGAAGTTTGCTGGTTCCAAATATCTGCAACCACTTCATAGGGGGCAACTGCCCAAGTCTCGGTGCAACATTCAGAGCACAGACTGCTTTCCAGCCAAGTATTAAAGCAGCTGTCAAAAGGGGGGGGGAAATAAAGTCTGCACCCCCCAAAAATGGGTGGGTGGAGAGGGAAGCCAACTTTGGCAGGGATGGGCATTGGCCCACTACCAGCCATTTCCAGGGGTGTAGCTTTCTTTGTCCCCCATGCAAATCTAAAGAGATAATGTTGCTGCCATAGATTTTCATGCATCTTCACTTCCTAAAACTGCTTGGAGGGGAAGCTCACCAAGGACCCTTGGGTCAACAGGATACTTGCTGGAGGATGCCCCAAGTCATCCTTTATGTTTCCTTGACAACTGCCCCCAACATTCTGAAAAACCATAGGGAGTCTCTGATTCAAAAACAAATGAGATGTTGCCCGAATCAGTCCAAGGTGAATCACAATCCCATCCAAAGTGCCTATCACATCCAAAGCACAAAACTGGGATCCAAACAAAGATGCACCAAACTGAGATCAACTGGTGGAAAGATGGCGGCAGGACACATTTTTGTCAATTCCTCCTCCTCCCTGTGCCACCATCAATGCTATTCTGGAGAGTTCCCAAATCTCTGCAGCATATTTGGGCTGCAGAATATGGAAGAATCACTTGTCCTTTCACTAGCCGGAGCATCCTTTGAGCACAGCTGCACTCATTGAATTTATGGATCCAAGCCCTAAAATTTGAACCACCCACTGAACCCACCAATGGTGGTCATACAACAGCTACAGTGATGTGCTCTGTTTCTACTAGCCACACAGTACACAAAAAAATTATTAGAGAAAAAGGTTGATTTGTACAAAAAAAACCTATCAATTTTTAAAAGTGAACTTGCAAATAAATGAAGAACCAATTATAAATTTCTACATTAAACAATGCAACAATTAATTCATTTCACATAACTTAGGCTGGGTGTGCACAAATCTTTCTCATAAGATTTTCTATGCACCCAGCCTCTCATTTAAAGCAGTTCGCCTAGCCTGCATGAGGAGTGTTAGCACACCAGGGATCTGTGTTCAGACTGCACGTGCAACTGAAATGGCCCCAAATAAAATAATTGCTGGGTGCATGGAATGCTTGGGGGGGGACCTTTTGTGCAAACCCAGTGTCATGTTTAAACTACCCTTAGTTAAAATAGATAATAATTTCACAAAAAATATGAAAATATTAAGAGGAAAGTATACCTTTAGATGAGTAAACTTATAACCAGAACATAATTTATGGCTTAAATACCTATATTAAAGTTCTCCCTCTTTCTCCTCATTTTAGCATTTCTAGTTTGCTGATGAATGGCTGTGTTTGGCATAATTAACACGAAGGTCTTCAGAACTCAATGACTGAAAATAATTGCTTCTCTCTTTTCTTTCCTGAGTACACTGAAGCCCAAACCTAAAGATTTAGAGCTGACTGGACAAATATAAAGGATGTCAGAAACAGTGACCGCTGACATGCCATTCAAAGCACATGGAAGAGAGTTCAGGCTTGAATGCCTCTAAACCACTCATTGGTAAGATCAGCTATCAGTGAGGCACAAGTGTAAGTCAGCACAATTCACTGAGCCTGCTATGACCTTAAAATCATTGCTCCTGGGGCATGTTCATCCACCAATTAGTTTATATGTTCACTAGAAATCCATTGCTCAGTAAATGCACTGGTCTCTCATTCCAGTGTTGATGAAGTGTGTGTGATGGCTTTCTCTTCACAACCTGACCCCTAAAGCTGACCCATCTGGAACTGAGGTATTCGTGCCACTTGACTACACTCCTGCTTATCACAGGTCTTGATAGTTTCTTTAAGAGTCACCACCACTCATTTCTCTCCCTCCCTCTCTCTTAGTCTCTAAAAGACTATGCTAAACAACCAAAATGAATATATATATTTTGTTTTCCTTTGACGTCAAAATATAGTTGGTCTATTTTTTTAAAAAAACCTTTTGCATCAATTTTCTTTGAATCATTTCCATATACATTATATATATATATATATATATATATATATATATATATATATATATATATATATATATATATATATATATATATAATGTATATGGAAATGATTCAAAGAAAATTGATGCAAAAGGTTTTTTTTAAAAAAATGGACCAACTATATTTTGACGTCAAAGGAAAACAAAATATTCTCAACAAAGAATGCAACATAATAAGCTCCTTTTCGAAGAAGAAAAAGCAGGTGCAAGTTGCTGTTGCTAAGAATATCAAAAATATTAAAAGGGATTGTTTCTGTTCATGAGAATCAACACAGCAAAAGTGGGAGCTGGTTTGTTTTTCAATCAGCACCAAGAACACAGATGAGTTACAGTTAGGCACATTTTGTGACACGGAATTTCATGAGCATGAGCAGTTTCTGAGCTCCGGGCAGTAAGATTTCAGATTAAAACTTCAGAGTGGAAGGAAAGGAGGACCTTTTTCTGCCTCCCCACTTCCAGCTGCTCTCTGAAGGCTGGAGAAGAGACCCTCTTAAGAATATTAGGGGGGTGGGCAGGGGAAGGACTGGACCATGTGAAAAATGAACATAATATTTTAGCTGCAGTTCATTCATTTTCAGCTTTGTATTCTTGTTATAAAAAAAGTGTGCCTAGACATTCCATTGTTGTGCCCATAAACTAGGCTCAAGATGCCATTTAGCTCCTCACTTTCACATCTCAGTTTCTAACACTGGTTACAGTACATAAAGCACACTGGAGGGATTCTAGTATATACAGTCTTCGATATGCTGTTTCGTGTCTCAATGAACTTAATCCTAAAGTCTTCCAAATATTTCATTCATTTTCTCTTGAAAAATTTCTCTTGAATATTCGCAAGTTCATGTCCTCACTAGGTTGGCTTCATTCATAACAGCCTTCAGTAGGAAGGATGTTCCACAACTCAGGACCATCACTACAACGGCCCTGTCACAAATGTATACATAACACCCCCACACATCTTTTCTCACACATAACATACACCCAGTGTAACATACACCCAGTAGTGGCCAGTGGGGCAGGGTTGCTCACCTGGCTTCCCGACACCAGGGGGAGAAGCAAGGCAGAAGCCAGGCAGAAAGTTGAGGACAGTGCAGGTGCAGCACAGCCAATCCAACGCTTCCAACACTGTGCAAGCCTCGCACCCAGCTCCCCATTGCCTTGGCCTCCCCCTCTTGGTAACTGGCAGCAATGCACAACATTGGGAAGTCAGGGGAGCAACACTGTCCCGCCAGCTGCTAGAGAGCCCTGTTCATTAATTCACTTGGGCATTCCTTCTTCTCTCGGCACCCGCAGGTTAAGGCTTGAAAAAACGCAGCGAACCTATATGAATGATCTTATACAACTGTGTGGAAGGAACGTATATATACCAGGACAAAGCTTGCTGACAGGTACTGCTTTCCAGCTACAATTCACATGAGTGCTGAATCTTTTGTTAATTCCTGCATGCAGATTCAGCTGTGGATGTGCTTTTGCATTTTGGATTTTAGAGTGTATGAAATGGCTCGATATTTTCAATCTGCTCAATTAAAGTAACAGATCAATATGCATTAACAGATGTGGCGCTGTGGGTTAAACCACAGAGCCTAGGGCTTGCTGATCGGAAGGTCGGCGGTTTGAATCCCTGCGACGGGGTGAGCTCCCATTGTTTGGTCCCAGCTCCTGCCAACCTAGCAGTTTGAAAGCACGTCAAAGTGCAAGTAGATAAATAGGTACCGCTCCAAGTGGTAAGGTAAACGGCATTTCCGTGTGCTGCTCTGGTTCGCCAGAAGTGGCTTAGTCATGCTGGCCACATGACCTGGAAGCTATACGCCGGCTCCCTCGGCCAATAATGCGAGATGAGCGCCGCAACCCCAGAGTCGGTCACGACTGGACCTAATAGTCAGGGGGTCCCTTTACCTTTTTAATACATATAGATGTAATTCATTTCTAAAAGCAACGGTCTGTGGTATTTTTAATACTTAGCAGCAGCAACAACTAAAAACTAAAAACATCCACCCTGGCTTCTTTAGGGATAAAAATGAATCTTTCAAGGATTGAAATGATTGTAAATTTGTATTTATGTATGTATAAATAAAAGAATTACTGTATATCAACACTTATTCTATAAAATGTTGTGACAATAGCATATTGTCTGTTCATGCAAGAGAACCAGAACTGGGATCAATCTAAATGTATCCTTGTCACAGCAGATATCAGGGGTGACATGTTGGGTCTTTAAAAGGAAGATGGATTTTTATGAGCCAGAGCAAATGGAAACATTGAGTATGCCCTGCCAATCCTATCCAGAAAGCCATGGAGGAACTTGCCCATTTTTGTTCATTTTTTCCAGGATATAATGGTGTCGTGGTTGACAGCCACTAGAAAACAAAGGGAGGAATAACAGGGACTCAGCTACTCTTTGGAAGAATTTACAGAACATTGCTGGATATAAGAGAACATCTTCTTCTGCTCCGGAGAGTCAAAAATAGTAGTTGTGTAGCGTAAGAGGAGGCCAGTTATGGGTGGGGTTCCTTTGTTGTGTTATTGTATTGTGCAACAGTGTTTGTATAAAGTATGTTTACACTGCAATGTAGCCAAAGCAAAATTCCAAGTATGTTGGTACTTGGCCAATAAATTATTATTATTATTATTATTATTATTATTATTATTATTATTATTAAGTGGAGTAGACAAAACATGCGTTCAGTAAGTCAAAATGCTCAAGAGCAACAGGAAGCAAATGTGATTATTAAAAATCACAAGCCTTGGAAAATGAGCTATACCATTTTAAACACGTTTATACAAGTTTGAAAGAACTATATATTGCCATTTCTCTGTGTTATGGCCGTCATCACTATATTTTATAGAAACCCCGTTTTGTTCTTTTAATCATACGCCACTGCTAAACGGAAGGGTGGCAAGCAAAGTGAATAAATTAAATTCACCATGAAGACAAAAGGGGAAAGAGCTTCACACTAAGACATTTCACCAAAGGTACTTGCACTTGAGATATGGACAAGCACTAGATGTTATGTTTATACGGCAGCATCTGTTCTGCATGCATCAGGCTCTTTGAAGCCCCTGCTATCTAAAGTATAGAAGGCACTGCAGGCACTGATTTACCTCCTGTTCCCTTATTACCGTTGAGACAGAAGAGTCTTTGCAACAGGAGAAAAGTGAATTGCTGGAGTCATGTGGATAACACTGCTCAAAGGAGGCAAATTACTGTAAGGTGGACAACATTCCTCTTTCTTCTTCAAGTGATAGTCCACATGACTCCACTTGAACTGACTGAACAGCAGATTCCCAGTGGGGTAGGAATACAAGGAGTTTCATCATGTAATGGAATGATCTCTGCCCTGGTTTCTCTATAAAAATATGGATATATCCTGAAGAAAGAGGGGCACACATGAAAAGAAACAGCACTGCCACTTGTCTATCAATGGTAAACCAAAGACAGCAACAGTATGGAGGTGAGGAGAGGAGATTCCAAATCATTACCAGAGAAGAGTGCGCAGATTTTCAATTTGTTCACTTAAAATGGCACTAACAGGATAATATTATGTATGTCTACTCAGAAGCGAGCCCTATTAAGCTCAACAGGATTTATTCCTCTATAGCAGAGGTTCTCAAATTGTCTACCCCCAGGTAGCTGTCTTTTAGAGCTTCTCTGAGTTATAAAGTGGGATATAAGCATTCTAAATAAAATTAATTAATGGCATCATTTTCTATTGTTATCTAGTTAATCTTTGGGGATGGCTAAATTCTTTGTCTCAGCATCTTCCTTGTGGCAAGAAGTTCCATAGCTCAGCTTTGCCCCAAGCTAAGCACAGCCACTTGCTCTGGAGGTATTGTGACAGCCTCCCCATTTTAAGCAGAATTTGCTGATTCAGAGAGTCTAAGTCAGGCCTCCCCAAACTGCGGCTCTCCAGATGTTTTGGCCTACAATTCCCATGATCCCTAGCTAAGAAGACCAGTGGTCAGGGATGATGGGAATTGTAGTCCAAAACATCTGGAGGGCCGAAGTTTGGGGATGCCTGGTCTAAGTGGAGAAGGCTTTTTTCCTTTATGTATTTCCCTTCCCAGTCTCAAAGCATTTCTACCCAACTCCTGTACTTTCTTCTCCCATTCTCCTTTCGCACTCAACTTGTACCTGATTCGCTGCGGCTCGCTCCCCCAACCCCCTAATCTCACCCCACATGCTTCCAGTTTCCTTCATCCCTCCTGGTTCTTTTACATTATCTTCTTCCTCCTGTAACCGAATCTCTCTCTTATATCCCTCTTCTATGGCATGGGCATGGGGTGGGAGAGGGAACTGTGACTGGGCAGCAGTATATCTGTCTAAAAGCAAAAGGTAGCAGCAAAAACGGAGTCTGTGCTCTTTATCAATTTCATGTTTAATTTAATGCAAAAAGAGAGAACTCAATTCTATCTGAGTACTATTTTGAAAGTTGTGCAACCAAAGTCCATCATTAGTATATCTATATTGCAGAGAGGGTATTGTGGTTGAGTAAGTTATGTAAGCCCTGCAAAATAGCCCAGGGGGAGGGTTGAGAGAGAGTAGGGCATGGCAACCCCACAGTGTGGTCCAATGTTGATATCCAGTTTCTTGGTGTATTTTTTATATATACAAATGGCAAGAGAGGGCTGTTAAGTTGACTGAGGGAACAATTGGATGGGTAATTATTTGCTTTTGCACCTGTAAGGCAAAAACAGAGGGATTCTGAGGGATGGGCTGCTGCTGGCATAAATACTTAAATGGGCATATTCATGTCAGAGGCTCAAATCCTTTTGCTGAGGATATGGATAAAAATATGCACAAGAAATGCTCTTAGAATACACCGCTTGCTTTCTAATTATTTAATCTTGGATTTATCAAAGCAAGGACATCTGAACCCCTTAGCTGCTGTAAGTCTTAAATCTCTTTGGACCTACCCCCTCTCACAATGTGAAATACCAGGTGTTGCACCAAGTGGAGCATTGCGAGAAAAATATCAATTAATGTAACGACATAACAGTAATACAACTTGTCTACAATTCATGAAACATGAGTTCTGCGCATGGTTTAGGAGTTGACAGTGACAGCAGGCTCCTGTGCTTTAACAGCTGTGCAGCAGGCTAAAATTCAACAGGTTAAGCCAGTGCTCCCCAACCTTTTTATCGCCGCGGACCAGTCGACGTTTGATAATTTTACCGCAGCCCGCTGAGGGGGGGGACGTTGATTGTTTATATTTTATTTAAATTGTTTTGATTTAATAATTTTAATTTAATTGTATTTAAATGTTCCTTGGGCGGCCCAGTACCAATTGATCCACGGACCGGGACCGGTCCGTGGCCCAGGGGTTGAAGACCACTGGGTTAAGCCACTGAATTAAAGGAAATACATTTGTGTTACTATTTTTTACTTAAACACACAGAGGTAATCCTCAAAACAACACTATATTTCAGGCTTAGAAAAGTAAGAAATTGCAATAAACACGAGGAAGAGAGCAACGCATCCTTAGGAAGGCTCAGAGTAGAGAATATAAGGCAAGAAGGAAAGCAGGGGGGGGGGAGAATGAGAAGAAAAATCACTGAAGCAATATATTTGATAACTAAATGATAGTTCCCTCCAACACAGAAGCATTAGGCAAGATTCTAGCCCCCCCCCTTACTTCCTCATTTTTAATCAACTGAATCAATTCAGTAGACTCCAAACGCAGCAGAGTTTTTAATATGTAATCTCTTTAGTTAAGTCTCACGTAATAAAGATTATATACTGTAGTTAAAATTGAAGTATTTAGCAGCATTAAAAATAACTGAACCAAATAAAACCCTAATCTAGGGTGACATTGTGACATTTCATTATCTGTGGCACTTCACCTACCTTGCTGGAAAGTATTTAATATCGTAATTGTGCTTAAAATATTATAAATATAAGCCCTAGCCCTAGATTTTAAAACAACATTCATTAGCACAACACCAAATAAATTAAAATATCAAATGTCACCTTAACCTGTTCTTAAAAGATTAACATAATGAAGAATTACTATAAAAAAAACCCGAGCTATTTCCGTGACAATACTTTAAAAGGCAGGTAGATTTTTTTATTAAAACCCACTAAATAAATTGCTACCTTACAAATAGTTAAAACTGCAGCAAATCATTTTATATTATCCCAAATAAGGAGAATGCATTTTAAAGCAAATTCTCATCTTTTATATCTCCCCGCCCCCCAAAAAAGAAATAAATGTAAATAATTCAAATTTTGAGTGCAGCCTTTTATAACTCCAGATCTGCATAATGTTAATTTCTATGAGTTAAAACAAAATAAAGACTAGACTTATGGTTTAAAAAATGCTCAAATTAGGCAGGTAGGCACGAGTGCCTGCACTCCCCCCCCCCTTCTGACAGTGGAGGTAGCTTAATAGCCGCTGACATCCTCACCCTCCGTGAATTCGTCTAAACTGCTTCAGAACTCCCCACCCCCCTGAATTTTCCAACATTGAGCTTCATTAGATTTCCCCAATTTCTAGTGTTATGAGAGAATTATAAATGAACTGTCACAACCAACCAACCCTGCTCCCCCAAATTTGAAACATGGGGCCAATCTCTTTTACAGTTAGAACTGAATGCTGAATTGTAGCAAGGGTAGAATTGCCAAATTAACTCTGTTCAGAAAGTGAGTTGTGCTTTCTAACATCAAAGTACAATTGCTGGAAAGCACAGGGAGAGTGTGGTTGCGCTCAGGAGGTCCTGCTCGTGGGCTTCCAATAGGCATCTGGCTGGCACTGTGAAAAAGGGTGCTGGATTACCTGGGCCACCAGTGCCCTGATCCAGCAGGCTCTTCTTCTGTTCTTACATATTCTCCATGCATTGTCACTCAGCTGCAGCCATGGATAAGAAATGCTGCTAATAAGCAATGCTTACAGTTAAGTAAGCACTATCCATTCCAAAAACATAAAAAAACTAAACCCCAAAACTAATTTCCTAGACAGAAGTGCCATATTTCAGACTCATTGTAGATGTACAAGGATCAGAGAACAACTCTTCCATCAGAAATCAGGTATTTGTTTTACAGTCCAAGAATATCTAATTTATGTTATTTTGAGACCAAAAAAAACAAAATCCAGACTACAAAACTGTCTGTTGACTTGAAAGCATGTTGGCTATTAGCAGTGAAATGCAATACAATGCACAAGGGTTGAGTAGCACCTTAAAAGATATGTAGCTTTTCAAAATATACTAATGGTGCTTCATAGCCAAGAGGTAATGGCTTGGTTTGCACATCATGGTAAACAAACTATAGCTTACTGGGACCACATGAACCTGCTGGTTCTCAGATGAAAGCTCACACCCGCTCTGATATTCCTTAGCTCAGAACAGTGTAGCGGTTAAAGCAAATTTTGTTTAGCACATCAGCTATTTCCTCAATCATAATCTGTAGCCAAAGCAAAGCATTATTATTGTACTTTATTTGTTTCTATACAGAGGCTTCAGCTAAACAACAGTTTAGTGTGACATGAATGAGCTTCAGACTTCTGTTTGCAATTAACTGTAATGTTATATCTGCATCTTAAACTGTGGCTAATGTCATAAACAAGTTGGCTTGTTATAGCAAACCATAGCTAAGACTAACCAGAATTTAGGGTCCATATGCAATGTTAAACTGCAGTTAAAAATTGGAAGTGAACCTTTCTAATCTGCTCTTCTTGGCCATGCCAGAAAAGGTGGGGTTAACACCAAAACAAAGCTTAACATTGTAGCTGAATACAACCTTCCATCTAGGGTACATTTTAGTTTAGAAAGAAAAGAAAATCTGACAATTTTGCACTGCCCTTTGCACTTCAGTATTAGAGAAAAACAGGTGGAGAAGTTCCAATTCACAAAATCAGCCTTTGTCATCCTGGTGCCCTCCGTGCGCTTTTTATTTATTTATTTATTTATTTATTTCATAAAACTTATCCCAGCTCAAAGTGTAAACCTCAGAAGTGGTTTACAAAAAGATACAACAAGAAAATCAGGAAAAGTTCACAACTGTACTTTAAAACATACCAAGGTGCAAAATCCAAAGAATAGTTATGTTCTGATCCAAATCCTTACTTAGTCCAGGAGGTGTGAATCAGGGCTTCTACACTTTTAGTTTGTATTCAGTATTTTTAGGTTTCGAGATTCTATTGGGGTTGTCACATGTGATCCTGTACTCTTTGTGCCTGAAAACATTTGGGGACAGTCACACATTTCCTATAATGCGCAATCAGTGCATTCCCTATAATGTTCTGCTGAGGTCCCATAACCTCTTATACCACAAACTTTCTGGCTTATTTTTGTCCTGCTTTTGTTGTGCTTCAGCCTCTGTAGCAGCAATAATGTGGAAGCAGCACTGAGGAAGCATCACAGAACAAACCAAACCAGAATGTATCTCCCTGCCTATTGAGATAAAGCAGGTGCCTGTTAGAAGCAGTCCGTGTGCTTTTAAATGTGTTTGTGGGAGGGGGAGTTATTATTTTATTTTATTTTATTTTGCTTTTGCTTTTGCTTTTATTATGTACTTTGTGGTTTTATTCTGTATTTCATGTCTGGGATCTTCAGATGATGGGCGGTATACTAATTTTAACAACAAAAGCAGCAGCAGCAGCAACAACAACAACAACAAAACACTCTTAATGGGTCAGGAACACATTGCAAAAGACATCCACAATTAAACACCAGTCTGGAGGGGCCATTAGATCAGTTTGCTTACAAATGTAGACCAATGAAATTCTATTCTGTATGCAAGACCTGGCACTATGAAAATATACTTTAGCATGTAGGGTGCTATATTAATCAGTATATGGAAAAAGAGTATTGTTTTTGCCCAACTTATTTATGCTAGAAGTGTTTTGACCCACTATAGAAATTTGAAGGCCTTTCCTGTGAATAGGACTTTCAATTCACAATGGTTCTTCTATAATATTTTATTCATATGTATGCATTTCACCTCGTGAAAATACATCTAACAATGTACAAGACAGATCTGATAATATTATGACAGTTTTAAATGTAGCCTTTCAACTAAAGCCTATATTTGCTACCTAAGTGGATAAAAACACAGATAACGAGAAGTAGAACAAATTATTTTGATAATATAATTGTATACTTTTAAAAATATATATAGGGATAATACTGTACAATGAAAAAACCAAACAATAAACAAAGATGCTTTAAAAAAATCAGGGTTTTTTTGTTTTTCAGAACTCACAGGAGTTTGAATTTCCAACATGTAATACTTAAAACAAGGCCAAGTTGAATTAAAAAATGAAAAGATTCCTACCAGAGAAAGCATGTCCCAAAAAAGAAAAACCTGATATAAATAGCGAGATGAGCAATAAAGAAACTAAGTATTTGTTTTGAAGTTGAGGGCTGGGGAAAGAAAGTGAAAGTGATTCAAGACTATCAAGAGAAAAAGCTGAATTAAGTTTTATGAATCATAGTCTTATGATTCATTGCTTATTAAGAAACAAAGATCCAACATTACTCCAAAAAGCATGGCACTGAACTCTTCAAGACAATTATTGCTATCCAGTTTCCAACACAGATCAAGATTTAAGCCACATTCAGAACACACATTTAAGTGCTGGCCCTATCCCCAGCCTCTGCCTGCACTGCAAAGGTTTTGCACAGTCCATGTGTGCCTAATCACATAACCTGAACCTTGGATTTCTCAAGAGTGCCAGATGACATGGACAAAGTCGAAGTTCATATAATGTCCAAACATGCACAGGAGAGAGGGGGTTGCAGTGACAAACCCACCCCACCCCTTTGCAAATTATATATTATAAATTGCTTCGGTGATTTTGAGGCTTAATCCAAAATTAAGATAGATTTAAGGTTGTTGGAGTCTCTGTTATCTTCTCTCTCTCCTACATCATATGGAGGTCACTTATATGATGGATGTATATTCTGTATTATTTTATTAATACTATTGCCACAAGTTTGTCATGACCTTTGGCTAGAACCGTAAATTTATGAACTTAACTGAACATTCAGTATTATTATTATTATTATTATTATTATTATTATTATTATTATTATATTTGTTAGTTGTTCTATCTTGCCCAGAGCAACCCAAAGTGACATGCAACCAAACAAGCAAACGGACAAAAAAAAATCCACATACATTACAACCAAGAGGAAAAAGAATATGGGTTCATAGGATTTGGATAGTCTATCTTCAGTAGACTATGTTCTGATAACCTCCATAGTAGCATAATATAATGAACATCAGGCTGCCTTGGGAAACTGCATGGAAACGACAGCTGCTGTTTAATTCAGTGGCCAGACAAGGACTACCGTACTCATGCCAAACATGAGTATTACACCTATTCTGCACTTCTTGTAAGTTTCCAAGAAAAAAAAATCGAAGTGCTGATCTTAATCTATAAATCCTTACAAACCTTGGTTTACCCCACTAATTTATAGTATTTCCTAATATAAGCCTATCCAGATATTGAGGTAATCAGTGGAGGCCTGGTGGAAAATGTCACCTCTGTCAAAAGTATCATAGGGAAACTACAAAAGTAGTAATGGCCTCCTGTCTAAGCCACGGAGATCCATCTAGTTAGTACCTGCAAATCTGATTATTAAAATCTGCTGACTGGGACAGGGGTGAGGGTTGCTCACAATCCTAAGATTTCATAGAATCATTGAGTTGTAGAGTTGGAAGATATCTCAAGGGTGATCTAGTCCAATCACATACAATGCTGGAATTTCAATTAAAGCATCCATGACAGATGGCCATCCAATATCCACTTAAGAACCTCCAAGGAAGTGGTCCAAAAGTGGAAGTTGCAGGAATTACCTACTATTGCAGAGTGGCAGACAAAGATGATGGACTTTGCAGAACTGGCCAGACTGACTTGCAGGATTCGAGACCAGGATGATCAGAAATTCCAAAGGGACTGGAGTAAAATTTATTGCATATTTGAATGATAATTGCAAAAATTTGAAGACACTAGCAGGGTTGAAATAAATCCTACAATGTGGACAATAGATTAAAGACTCAAATTGCTCAATTGGAGCTGAAATAGAATACCTACTGAAGGGATAAAGGGAAGTCGCATGCTCGGCAGAGCAGAAAGGTTTTATATTTGGTATTGTAATGTTGAAAAGCTGAAATGTTGTTTAAGAAGGAAAATAATAATAAAAAATTTTTTAAAAAAAGAACCTCCAAGGAAAGCGAGTCCACAACCTTCGAAGAGAGCCCATTCCACTGTTGAACAGCTCTTACCTGCATAAAGTTATTCCTGATGTTTAATCAGAATCTCCTTTATTGTAACTTGACGCCACTGGTTCGGGTCCTATCCTCCAGAGTAGGAAAAAATGAGTTTGCTCAATCTTTCACATGACAGCCCTTTAGATATTTGAAGATGACTATCATATCTCCTCTCGGTCTCCTCTTTTCCAGGCTAAACATACCCAACTCCCTCAACCGTTCCTCATAACACTTGGTTTCCAGACCCTTGATTATCTTAGTCACCTTCCTCTACACACAATCCAGTTTGTCAAAATCCTTAAATTGTGGTACCCAAAACTGGACACAAGACAGGGTTTGAGTTCCAACAGATATTGGGGTAGTGACTACTAAATCTCTCATTTTTGAATGTTTGGAATCTGTTCTAGGAAGGCATCATCTAGTCTGATTTGAAGGTGTATAGCAGAACATTCAACTTTATTAATAAGTTAATTAGAAAAGACACAAAATGGATTGGTGCTAAAAGCTGAATTGAAATGTCAAGATGAATAGACTACCTAAATCAAACAGCAGTCCCTTGCCACACTTTAAAGAATTATCACAAGACTGATAGCAGAGATTGTCAAAATACAGCAGCAAATGTTTCCATGGGGTGATACTATCTTTTATTAGAGTTAGTTTCATTTTTGCTATCTGAAGCATTTAAATCAAACAGATCCTAGTACTGTCTTTTTTAATTTAAAAGGGAACCTTTTAATTATCTAATGCTAATGATTTTATTACTATGATTTCATAGCCGATTGTTAACATAGACACTTGCTAAGCATACATGATTAAAATAGTAAATTTACAAAGGCTTTTATAACTAGGTTTTAAAAACCAAATCAGTCAACTACCATTGAACTCATTTAAGTGTCAATATAGCTTTTACTGTGCTGGTTGTAATCCTTTACCAATTCAGCAATGCAACTTCCATTCCTTGTTCTAATCTCATGTAATTTACCCTATTTAATTCCTTGCTTCTGGATATACCACATTTGCCACCCAATGAGTTTATTTTACTGGTCATTTACTTTTAACAGGAAATGAAACTATTTTAGAGGAATAATCTCCCTGTAAATCCAGCACAGGATAAAAAGCTCTTATTTATCCAGTGTTTTATTCCTTGAATTGAAGCATTATTGGGTAGAGTAAGCAATAAACAAAAACACCTCAGGGGCCCAAGAAGAGCAATGTAATGAATTACATTTAATTAAATCAAAGGATGGGAGTCCTAGAGTTAAATGAGCTGAGGAATGAATTTGCATTAACACCTACCAGCGAAACAAGAAGTCCTTGGTTTAGTCTGAAACTACAATTGTTGCCATCTATTTTCTACACTGAAGGGGGCCATTAGCTAAATTTTGAGGCATTGTTTGTCCATTGATGAGAGACTGCCTTCTCCATATTTTCACTTCCTGACATTGGGAAATTGCCTGCTAAAATAAACAGTTCCCTCTAAAACAGAACAAACATCTCCAATCAATCTCCAGCTTTGCATAGCTATACAACCTCTATTCAGATATACGGGATGTGGGGGTGTGGAGTCAGTAGATTGTAACACCATCTTTTAAAAGTAAAGGCATGATATTCACATTTCCAAATAAAATGATATGCACCTAAAGGAGATATATACACTAGTTTATGCTGGCACATAGATGGCAAGAGAAAACCAATGACCTAGGTACAGGTCTTGATACGAGCTTGATACGAGTACTTTATTGTCTTTAGTAACTTTGCCATGTTTTTAAAATTGAAGGAACTACTAATATCTGCTCTCAGCCAACTTTAGAGATCAGGAAATGCCTTAGAGATCAGAAAGAATCAAATCAGTAGAGCAGATCAATTGGGAAAAAGGAAACTGACACCAAGAAAAGGGAAACTCTTTGTGGAAATCCTACATATACTTAGTAATGAACATTATTAATGAACTCTTCCTCTCTCTACACAGTAGTGAAGCAGTATTCAGAGGGTCACAGCAGAATTTATGCTGGCAACACAGAATAACAGTCATTCAATGGGTTGAAAGTATGACTCATTTCAAATAAGTTCAAGATTGGGCATGTGGTTCAAGTCACCACTGTATAGAAATAAAGTGCATTTTGCTTTTTTAAAGTGAAAATTAGTTAAACCATTTTAAGGATATACAAATGCAGGAAAATAGATTGTGATGGCTTTCAAATCACCTTTTCCCTCCAATGGCTCCTGCTAAAAGGCTGAATTTATAAAATGAATTTTTATAGGCAATCAGTGCTTATTGTACCCTGGTGCCTTAAAGAAACGAAATAGTCAAGATAGTTATGTTTGAAAAATAGGTGCTGAACATGAGTATAATAATTTCATAATACTTTCTGAGCCTTTGTAACTTAGCATTCAAAGAAGAGAGTATACATAGCAATAAAAATGTCCTTTTGAAGAAATTCTGCAGTCAAATCTGAGGTTCCATAATAATATGTCCATTCTTACCTAACCTATATATTTTCTGAGTTGAAAGGGTTTAAACTGCAGTTCATCTGTGGCACAAGAGAAAAATGAGACAGCTGTAGGAATACCGGTATGCTTGCTATCATGTGCACATCCAATAAACTGAATTGTGAGCTCACCTTAACAGATGCTTAACAGGGACCACAGGCTGCTAATGGTGCCTCAAATCTATTCAACAAGGCCTGGTCAACATTTGCAGAAGGACTGGGAAATAAAACTCTGATGTTGTAGAGTGGACTATATATACCACATGAGTCTGCTGGGGGAAATCACACGTTTTAAGCTCCCCCGCATAAAACTCTCTCAGCAAATATGTTTTGCAGAGAGAAATGCTGTAGTCCAGTGCAGCCTGCTCTCTGCTGTGCTGGTTTTCTACTTCAATGAATTTTTGTTGTTACTGTTTTTACCAAGGCGAGCTTTCAAAAACAAGGCCTTCACCTAGGGGAGTTTTTAATGTGTGACATTTTAATGTATTTTAATCGTTGTTGGAAGCCGCCCAGAGTGGCTGGGGAAACCCAGCCGGATGGGCGGGGTACAAATAATATATTATTATTATTATTATTATTATTATTATTATTATTATTATTATTATTAAATAAGGCATTGTATTTCTATAGGACTTTATACAGTTGCATGTGTAGATCAGGAATTACTGTACTTAGTATGGTTCACAGATGAGGTAGGAGAATTCTGCATTGTGCCACTAATGCTCCTCCATATAGAAAGCTTTCCGCATACAATAAACTTGCCAGCCTAGGGAGGGGGCTAAGCTCTCCCACATATCTGCTGGTTTTCTATACACAGATTATACAGTCATACCTCAGTTTACGTCCGCTGCAGGTTACATCTTTTCAGATTACGGGCGCGACGAACCTGGAAGTCCCGGAACGGGTTACTTCCTGCTTCGGCGTGTGTGCATGCGCAGAAGCGCTAAATTGCGCTTTGCCCATGCGCAGAAGCGCCGAATTGCATCACACACGTGTGCAAGCGTGGCGCTTCAGGATGTGGCCTTTTCATGTTGCAAACTGGCCTCCGGAACGGGTCCTGTTTGTACAAAGGTACCACTGTATTTAAGAAGGTATGCTGAAATGCAATCTTCCACTTCCAGTATTAGGTGGTTATAGTCTATAAACCACATAACTTGTAGAACAATTCTGATAGCGTATTTTCACCAGGCTCTAATACTATATAGAACTCTGCAAAACTCCTGCTAGAGGACCAAACTGGGATCAAAGATTTGCAATCACTGACCATAATCCAGATATTTTAAACTTACAGGTGAAAAACCCTTAAGTCTTTTAACTTGCACTGCATCACCCCATTTCCAGTAGTAATAATAATACTTAGCACAGAATTCATCATCTTAGTAATCCTTACAATAAGGAAGACCAATGCAATCCCCTTACTGAAGTTAAGCTCCTAGTGAGTTTTGAGCACATATGAAATTTGAACTCCTCGCAGCCCACAGTAATAGCCTTTATTACTCCATAGTGGTACTGTCAAACAAGGGAGGTCTGATCATTTGGAGTTTGGGGATACACACAACACAATTTATGTTCTTCATACTCTCGTAATATATTCCATTTCTATTTCACGTAAAGCACATGAGTGATATATTATATACATACAAACACTGGAAAATATTTAGAAGATAAAGATAAATGTATTATAATAATTCATAATAATTTATTATTTATACCCCGCCCATCTGGCTGGGTTTGCGCACACTGTAAAGTTGTAGCATAAAGCAGCTTCAAATTATGCTTTCAAGCTACTTACATTATTTGTGTGTTCTTAGATAAACATTGTTGAACTTGATACCAAATAGAAAATTGAAAGATTTTACAAATATGTCCATTCAGTGTGAAAAGTACCGTATTTTTTCTTCTATAAGACGCCCCCATGTACAAGACACCCCCTATTTTTGGGGACTCAGATTTTAGAAAATAGGGGGAGATGGCCCCATGTATAAGATGCCCCCTAATTTTTGACATTATTTTTAAGGGGGGAAACCTAGTCTTATACATGGAAAAATACGGTAAGTGGTAGAAATTTAGTTCATATTGGCTGTCCTTGATCTGTGCTTAAAAGATACACTGCTTATTCTACATTATGTTGCCATCTCTAACAATGCCATATACTAGGTCTACACTATCATACAAATCTAAGGTGACCTTAAACAGCATTAAAAGAAATTGGCCTTCTACATTTATGAAAATATAACCAATCCACATCTTACATTTCCCCCCTCTTTTATATATCTTAGTTTAATTGTATTATATCTTCAAAGAGATGTCTGTAATTGAAATACATGAAACACAGCAAGCATATGGAACAATGCAGTCTTCATATTATGCAATCACCGACTAGCTCATTAATTAATGGTGAATTCAAAGAGCCACTTCAAATGTGGTATGTTTCTTACATATGTAGTTCTTCCATATAGGGGAAACTGTCACAATTCAAGTGACCTTAACCAGCACTTTGAACAATATGTATTGTTCTCTAAAGGCAGGTATGCTATTTCTATGGTAACCAGAATACTTTACACTCCATTGAGTAGGATGTTGGTCAATAAGTGCTGAAGACAAAGTTATCTGAGGGATAGACAGTACACAGACTTAGAATGGGACAAACCTTTAACAAAGGTAGCTAGACGGTTGTCATGTGGGAGGTGGAAAAACAATGAGTGACTTACCAGTAAAAGAAGAGCAATTTATCCAATTATTATTATTATTATTATTATTATTATTATTATTCCCCACCATAGTAGAACCTCAAACTGAAATTGGACTATCAAATCAAGCTATCTCTTCATAACCCTGTAACTTGTTATAAAGGGAAACACACGATGTCACATCATCACATTGGACTTTCCCCCCAACCACACCCACTCCATACATTTCCATTACATTTGGTTACGAACTTAATTCGTTCCGCAGGTCCGTTCTTAAGCTGAAACTGTTCTTATCCTGAGCCGCGCTTTCGCTAATGGGGCATCCCGCTGCGCGTGCACCTCCGGCATGTGATTTCCGTTCGCATCCTGGGGCAAAGTTCACAACCAGGAGCAGCTACTTCCGGGTTAGTGGAGCTCATAACCTGAAGCATTCATAACCAGAAGCATTCGTAACCAGAGGTACCACTCTACTGAGCAGGATGGGGATCTGACATGAAATTGCTATTTTCAGCAGCCATCCCACATTACTGGATAATATCTAATTCCTGAGTCTGCCGTGAGAAGGACAGATGACTAAGATACCTACAAAAACTTCACAACAACATAAGTGTCTGGTTAAATGGTCACCCACAAGAACTTCTAAAATGTAAAACTGCTTTGTGTTTGTGGGTGCCAGACACCCATAATTCCTGGATTTAGTAAATGTTAGGATCAATGCTTAGAAGGTTAAACTGGAAATTAGACTCTTAATAGTTGGACTCAGCTTCTCGTGTTCAGGAGGTCAGCCTGAGAGGTGGGCCATTAACAGAGAACAAAGACAGACTCTGTGCCAGCCACCCAATGGGTGCAGCCCCTCCCTGAGCTCTGGGATAGTTTGAAGCAGAGACTGCCCCTGGCAGTGTGATCCCAGTGGGGTGCCATCGCGGCTGCCCCCACCCACCCACTCTGGGTGCCATGCCCCTGCAGGCGGCATGCCACGCCCCCAAGATGCGTGCCAGCCCCGTCCCTGCCTGCTCGCCGCCGCCGCTGACCCCCCCCCCGGTGCTGGAGCATGAAGCTCCGCCACTGAGTTGGGATGATGTGGGCTGGAGAAAAACAGTTTCAGTCTGTAAAATGCAGCAAGCTGGAGAGAGGCCAAGCCATGGTTGGTGTCTTTTGGAATCTCAAACTCCTGTGACTATTAGAGAAGCAACAACCTCTTGGGGAGCCAAGTGAGCACCTCCATTGTAGGCTCAGGTTGCATATATGCGTAAATAAACCATATATCATAAGGACACCACAGTTGCTGCTATGCCACATTTCCAAAGGAAACACTAACCCTGGGTAAGCACTTGAACCCCTGGAATCTCGCACCACTCAGAGACTGGGGTGGAATTTTTGTTTATTTATGTTTGTGTGAGCAGAGAAGTATATCCATGTTGAATGTATAAGGAATGCAACATGGAAACATTTCTGAGCAAAAAGAAACAAAATTACATGTCAGCATCTGAGGGATAGCCTTACTTCGCCTCAGCTTTCCTGTTCTCTTTTTCTGGAGTCTTCACCAACTGAAGGACAGTAGATAACAACCATGAATAGGACTTTCTTAGTGGTGACACCGTGACTGTGAAATGATCTCGCTAAGTTTGCAAGGTGCTACACACAGTAGTTATATTTTCAGCACCAGGCATATTATCACTGGGGGTTTTTCTAGGATTTTAAACCCTGAGCAGATTTGATGCTGCTTTTACCTGTTTTCAGTTTTGTTGCTATATTGTTATCTTTGGTATTCTTATTGTTACATGGATATATTCTGTGTAAGATCCCTTGGTAATTTTTATTTGAAATGTTGGGTATACAAAGAAGAAGAAGAAGAAGAAGAAGAAGAAGAAGAAGAAGAAGAAGAAGAAGAAGAAGAAGAAGAAGAAGAAGAAGAAGAAGAAGAAGAAGAAGAAGAAAATAAATAAATCAAAGTCTAGTAGCTGATTTTTGAAAAGAGATGCTAGGTTTCTTATGCCTGGAAGCCACATCCTTTGACCTTCTGATTTTTTTTTTTTTACTTTCTGGTATTCACATACACACATTTTCCTTCTTTGAATTTAATCTGGGCCACTGCAGACATAACATTAACCCCAACTAAGGGATCAGGGATGGGTGAGAATTTGAGTGCTGACTTCCCCAGACACTTCCCTCACCTGTTGAAATCCCTTCCATTCCATCCCCCTTTAGAGTGGAACATTTTTAATCCGACCACTGTTAATCTTGTTTAAAATGAACCCAGGGAAGTTCCTATCTATATTAGAACCCTGAATAAATCCCAGGAGCGGAAGGGAACATCGTAACAATAGAGTATTTTTGTGGCTCATACCCTTAAATAGACTTCTGTCTAATTTGGATGTAAAATTCCCATATGAGAACACAATAAGAATATTCTCTTAAACATCTCCAGATTCTTAATTTCTGTTGACTACAAATTCATTACTATGGTTAAGACATATTGTCAAAAATAATGGCTTTTGTCTGTGACAAATGTCAACTACACACACACACACACACACTTTAACTGCATCTCTGGTACAATTTCAATTCTCCAGTGCTGTTATCTCTAGGATGTATTCACACTAAGCGATCACAGTAAAACAAATAGAAGTGTTTAGTTCCAAGCCTCCAACAAGAAACATTTAGCAGATGTTAATTAACCCCGCAGAGCAGAAGCAGGATTTGAAGTTAGTCCAAACAATGTCCTAGCTTAACTCTGAGGACTTACAAAATGAGCTATCAGGACCTATTAGTGCATGGTAATGGATTAGGCACTTGAAGAAGTGACCCTCAACTCTTTATTCTGACCCAGGTTTCACAAATGGGGCACAAGATTGACCCTCACACAATATAATCAGCAAAAGATCTAAAAAATGTATCTCCCTGTTATGTGAAACCACAGCCTTAGTTACTCAGGCATGTTCACTAAAAATAAGTGAAGGCCCGTTCAAGCATCACATCAGGGTTAAAGGTGGCTCTGTAAAGCCTTTAAAAACTTCAACCTTAGCCCCATATTACCATTTATCTTACACTAATATTACATCAAAATACAATTCTCATTACAGTACTAGTGCAACAGGGCAAGGCTATATCACTATCTTGTACACAAAACTGCACCTGAACTATTGGGACAATCTCATTGGGCATTTGTTAACTTTTAGGACTATTATATGATATTACAGTGGTACCTTGACATCCGAATGACTCGACTTTCGAAGGTTCCGACTTCCGAACTCGGCAAACCCAGAAGTCTTGTCGTCGCATGCGTGTTCTGCGCCTGCGCAGAAATGGCGCGCGCAGTCCGCGCCTGCGCAGAAGCACAAAATCACACTTCGCGCATGCGCAGAACAGGCACTTCGACAACCGAAGACTTCGACTTACGAAGAGCGCCGTGGAACGGATCGTCTTCGTAAGTCAAGGTACCACTATATATGTATCAGGTATTGCTACATTTTACATATCAGTGCTATTTCACATATTCGGTACATTTTCGAGTTGTTGTTGGCAACCATCTGCCTCAGGAGACAATGGAGTGCACCTCTGGGGGTGAAGTCCAACCGCTGTGTTAGCAGCATCAAATGACCTTCCTGGGCTGCAAGCCTGGGCAATACGGTATGTATGGAGGTCCTGGGCTGCCCAGGCGACAAGACCTCCCTCTTGGCCTCGCTGATGTAGGCCAAAGGAAAGCAGAGCAATACGTTGGCACCAGCTTGACTTCAGGAATTGCCAGAAGGAGGCATACAAGACACCATCCAACCATCTTGGGGTCTCTGCTCTGGATTTGTGTAGGGTTTACTCCAGGCATCCCCAAACTGCGGCCCTCCAGATGTTTTCGCCTACAACTCCCATGATCCCTAGCTAATAGGACCAGTGGTTGGGGAAGATGGGAATTGTAGTCCAAAACATCTGGAGGGCCAAAGTTTGGGGATGCCTGGTTTACTCTTTGGCCTTTTCTTCCCCAAAAAAATATCCCACAATGCAGTAGACTAGAGGTTTAGGATCAGAGTTTTCCTCCTTGTAAATGGCCTATGTTTCCAGGTTGACGAGCCCCAGCTGCCCTCACTTTCCTCTACAGCATGTGCAGAGACCACCTTCTTGGCCATTAGACCCTCTATTGGTCTTGTCTGCTCAATCCACCAGAGTCTGTCTTCGCATGCAGGAGGAAGTCCTTAACTCACTGATGGTTTGAGACCCATTGGCTACCCTCGCCTGGTTTAGTCAGCCAGTTGAAGCCATTTCGCGGCTGGTGAGAACTGAATGCAGGGTGGGGTCCAAAGGTGGACAAACAACCGTACCCCTGAAGGAGCATGACACCAGAGGTGATACTAGAGATACCCCTCCCGTATCCTGAAGAGACACACACAAAAACCTGTTGATTGGTATTTGTAGAAGCAGTGCTTGTTGAAAGGAAGGCTTTTGTTCTTGCCAGGATTAATTAATGAACAAATGGAGGTGTATGCTTGTGTTACAGTGGCAAACAGATCAGGTGCTGAGTAAGGTATTTGAATACATCCAGAGCTCTAGCTCTAGGGGGTAGAGTGTGTGGGTGTTTGCTGAGAGGGAGGTGAGGATCCACTCTGCTCCAGGTGATTGTCATCAAAGTGAAACTCTGCAATTATCTGCTTTTCCATCAGATATATAGGGAGAAGCCACGTTGCTAGTGTGACGCTACTTAGTGTCACACTTGGAGTTGATTCTTGGAGCCCCCTGCTTGCTCTGCTGGCAGCAAGTTGCTTAGGACAGACCCAGGCCATCAAGACTGCGTTCCCACAGCTGCCACCCACTACAGACCACCATTGGCAGCAACAGCAGCAAATATGTTCTATGTTTACTCTTTTTTATCTTGCTACTGGTACTTATGCTGTTTTAAATGTGCATTCTATATTTGACCTCCTTCAGTAATGTCTTTGAATCTTTAAAATAATAATGATGATATCTTTTAAAATAATAATGAATTCTTTAAAATGATATTTTTGTATCCTGTTAATTATGCTGCTTTGAATGTATATTTTATATTTTATTTTTTATCTTCTGTAATGTTTCATTTTGGAATGTTTTATTTGAGGTTTAAATGTGGGTTGTAAATTGCTTTGAGGTTTTTCTCTCTTAAAAGTATAAAGCGGTATACAAATGAAACGAATAATAATAACAGTTCCTTCCAGCCACATGCCCTATTAATTCATTCATGAATATCAATTCATTATTTATCCATGGGTGATAGCGCTATCAATGACTGCTAGCGATGATGGCTATGCTCTGCCTCCATGGACAGAGCAAGTGATGCTTCTGAATACCAGTTGCTGGAAACCACAGGCAGGGAAAATGCTTTTGGGCTCAGGTCCTATTCGTGGGATGCTGGACTTGATACAGTGGCAGACCTTGGGTTCTCGAATTTCAGCAGCATCCTGTGTGATGCCAAAATTTGCTGCCCCCCTGCCTCTCGCACTCCATTCTAAATAATAGCTGCAGCAGCCCTAAGGCTCCACGGCCAGCGCAACCAAACTGGTAGCACTCCCCTAAATCTGCCTCTGCTTAATAGCTTGTTTGCTTGATCCAGGATGCTCTTCTTAAGTTCTTCATGAGGACAGCCAGTGCCTGCCGTGATTTGCTTCCTTTGTTGTGCCTGTCACAGCCTCAACCTTGCTGGACAATCACAGGTAGAATGATGCTAAAGGCACATGCTCAAGTGCTTGACTAACACTGCAATTACCAAATAACTTAGGAATGGCATAAAACCATGCTACATCAAGTTCTGCTTGTCCTCCTCTCTGCCCTCTCTTGACCCTCTCTGCCAAAAGGCACGTTAAAAAAAAAGGTGCAAAGTAAAAAGCACTGAGGAACCTTGCAGCATTTTACTTTTTCACTCCAACCTTTCCATTTTTCACTATACCCATGACAACTAAAGATCACACTCAATGCACCTAATGAAGTAGGCTCTAGTAGTCCATGAAAGCAAATGCCCAAATATAATATAATGTGTTGGCGTTTTTCTAAGCTGCCACAAGGCACCTTGTTCTTTTTGCTGCAACAGACTAACTCGGCTACCCCTCTGACAATCTGCAATGCAGTACTTGCAAATGCTGCTGGGGTACAATGCCTGGGATCAGCTGGCAGCGCAGAGCCAACACTACAGGCCATTGTGATGTCATGCAGCAGCAGCCCTTTGCTTCCACATTTTAGACATGGAACAAAAGGTAAGAGGGGAAGATAGCACTTGAATAACCCGTGGTGGATAGGTGTTTAAAAACAAGAAATCAGATATGTACATCAGGCTTTTTATATAATAATAATAAAATAATAATAATAATAATAATAATAATAATAATCCAGTAGGTATGTGCCTCAGGAGGGATTGCATGCTTTCATTATCCAAATATTTCTGCCTCCACTCCTTCAAGGAGGAGTGAAGTAGCGAGGCTAGATTTTGTCCACTTCCCCCTCGTGAGCCGCTAAAATATATGTGAAGGTGAGCAAGTAGCTTAACCCATACCAGCTGGGATGAATTACTTCTGAACAATCTCAATATGCCTTCATTAAAAGAGCAATTGTGTTTTCGGCGTCTCTGGTGTTTAATATTAGGGGACCAATTACTGCCTCTCTATCAGAAACTCCTGAACCTGTGTGGTTTTTTAAAAGAAGGTTAACGGGCAAAAATATTCTAGTCACAGTTTTAAATTTCAGAAGGCACATATCAAAAAAATGCATCTGTGTCAGCAACTGTGTAATCAGAAATTCAAATACTGTACAGAAATACAGCTACCTACACATCTTAGTCTTGTCGCTAAGTACAATAAATGACTTTGGGTTACCAGATATATGTTGCTTTTGCAAGAGATTTGAATGAGAGGGGATCATTTGTCTCAGGGTCTTGCTCCTGAAGGTCCTGGGGTTTATAAGACCCTAAGAATCATCCGGTTCCAAGAATTTCTAAGCAATACACTAAAATGAACACAGAATTTTGTCTCTGACACTATCGGATAGTCCCAATGACAATTATGATGTGATAATAGCTGTGAGCAGCGATAGGCAATCTGGGCAGTACACATTGTGGGGTGTGAAACACAGAGCAGTCAAATACAACATCCCTAGAGTGGAAATAAAAAGGGGATGTCTGGACCAGCCAGTCAGAACTTCCGGTTTCCTCCTGGGCTGGGACAAACTTCCTCTACATGTGACCAGAGGTGGGTGTGACCTCACCTGGGCAGGTAACAAAATAGCATAGGGGAGGCAGCCATCTCTCTCTCTGACTCCGTTCCTCGAAGAAGCAACATCTCCTTAGCCTGAGATGCTCTCTTGGCTTCCAGCCAAGAAAGGACAAAGGAACTATCTCCTTATGGGACAGATTCCAGGTGTATATATCTTGTAACTTAAGTCTGCCTTATGGGACCCATCTGTGAACAGAATGTATGTCAGTAAACTATTTTATACTATTTTATACTTTTATATAAGACTGTGTTGTGTCTATTCTTTTAAGAGGGAATAAAAGGGATTTACTAGGAAACTTATTTTAGAGGCTTATGCAAGCCTGGCAAAGACGTTATCCGCTGTGAAAGTTTAAAAGGGGGAATGTTACTCTGCTAAATTGTAGAACTTGTTAACGCAAGTTGGGAAGGATATAATTAAACAATATATCCTCTCCTGCCTCCCTGAACATTCCCACACACATCAATGGAAGGTCCTTAAATCTGGAACTCTACGATTACCAAACCCGAAGTGGTCCATGTGGCAGCATAGCTGGAATACTGCTGCTCTCCCAGCTTCCAAACACAGAGTGCCACTAGCACTTACCAGAGGAAGAAGGGTGTGGTACGGGGAACTCTGAGCTGTGGAGGCACATAACTGCAAGAGTGGAAGATTGATTCAACCATGCCGCAATGCACCAAGTTTCCTGTGCCTTCCCCCTCTCCTTCCTCCTCCAGTAAGCACCAGTGCAATGGCATGCTGTGTTTGAAACCCAGGACAGCAGCAGTTCCCCTCCTGTACCACTACACCAGCTGCTACTGCACCAACCAGAGAGTAATAGATCCTGATGACAAGAATGGACTTGGAGCAAAAGGCCAGAGGCAAAACACAAGATCCTCCTAACGGTTTGGGCATCATGCTGATTACAGGAAGAGGCAGAAATGCGGAGTGGCGAAGTTCCAGGTTACTGAGAACTCTTAAGGGATTTTCTTCTCGAAGCACCTAAGGGTGTGGTAGGGAAGAGCTCAATGGTATCAAATGATATTAAAGGGAAACCAGCAAAAAGAATTCTCTGGAACCCCCCCCCCTAAGTTTTCCTCAGTCCCTTGTAAAGCCTTAGGAAGGCACTGAAACAAAAACAACAGTTTAGTATTTTTCAATAGTTTCAAAACTATATGCACCACATTTATGAGCTGCATTGTGCAAACTTCATCTTTTATTTTTAAGCTACATTGAATGCATTTGCATTACTCAGTATAAAACCATCTGGTGATTAATGCACTGTCAGCAGGGGAAACAGTCAAGCATACTTTAATATGCCCAATTTGCACAGGAATCACCAGACCTAATGGTCATTCATTTCAGAAGACGGTTGTACAGAAACAATAAAAGATTGTGCTCAGTGAGTGTGGTATAAGCAGGAACAAATGAATATTGTAAATACCACAGTGACAGCTTGTAGGGTTAGGTGGCTAAAACACGGGATGTAGATGCTGGAAAGGTATGTTGTTGTTCAAAACCCTGCTTGGTCACGAAGCTCTAAGAATATACAGATTATAACATGCCCTAAGCCTTTGCGAGAGAGCGAGGAAAATCTAATTAAATGGGATTCACAGTTACAGGCTTGGTTCAGGCAGGGTTGGAGCGCTGAATATCTGCAATCCCTTTCTGCAGGAGGCTACCACTAGCTTTAGTAAGTAGTGTCATCAAGCAACACTGAACCAGGAGTACTTTTTACCTTGATTGGAGAGTCTGGTAAGATCTTGGTTCCTGTAGAGTATTTGTGCGGTGCTCAGTTTGTTTGTGAAATTGGAAACATTTTGCGAGGTATGCTTCACATGATTCCGATTATACTCTGGTCCATCAAGGAGTCCCCCAGGATACGGTTGGGCTCATGATTTCAAGGATTCTTTCTGCTTCCTGTAGGCACTTCAGTCTGAGCCATCAAAGCAGTGCAGCTTTTATTTGAGGACAGAGGAGCACAACAGTTACAGCAGTTTGATTTGATAAATGCTTGGCTTCTCTAGTTCTCTACAAAGTAATTGTTAACGCTTGCCAGTTAAGGCACAAAATCCATTTTCCAGACCCAGTAGATTGATTTTTCTCCATTGATGTTGTTTTATGGAGTTCTTGCGACACACAGCAACAAAACGAGCTTCACTCCAGTAAATATGCAAACTGAATTTAGCGGGCGGAGGGAGAGGAGAAATAAAATTGCAATTTGGCTAACTCCGGAATCAGCATAAAGAATCAACCAAACCTCTCCACACATTACATGGGTACACACAGGCATATCCTTTGAATATGAGCTAGTCAGGCATGTGCAAACCATTTTGCGTACATGTCTCGACAGGGAATGACTAGTCCCTTCAGTTAATCTGCACACATGGAACTGTAATGCATAGCAATCCTACAAATATGCAACATACACATTTCTGCACATATACATTTCTTTGTCAGTTTGTAATTACTGCTGATAAACCATTTACCTACAGCCAAGTTAGAGATTGCATGTTAGCTGCACAGCTCATGATTCAAACTTAGTTACAAACTTGCTGCTCAAACCCTTCCAGACCCAACAGTGACTGGAAACCTCCACTTTGTTACCATAGGCAACAAAAATAAAATATTCTCCCCACACTCCTAGAAATCCCACCATATACTTCAAAATGGGAGCCTTCTAGGAAAATTGATGTGTGTTTCAGGAAAAATGACAATACTTATTATCTGAGCACAGAAAACAACCTTCAGTACGGCACCAATATCTGCACCAAAACTTCCAATTTGACACAGGAGACTTTATTGGCAGACCCTGTAAAATTCACTTAGTTGCTATATTTAGATACCATCTTTCCATCAATGTGCTCAGGTGGATTCCAAAAGAAAACGATGGTTTAAAATACAACAAATAATGCCACAAAAAGGAAAGTGGAAGGGAATGGAAGAAGAAAAATAATATGCAGGTTCCATCTCTTAAATACAGGTTATATCATGCCAGGAGGAATTGCCAGTAGGGGAGAAGCCAAAAGACAGTTGATCCAAACCAGGCCAATGCAGAAGAACAAATGGATCACATTTCTGTGCCTATCTTTCCAATTTGGTATTTCAGAGCAGGGCAGGAAAATGACAGATTCTCTCTTCAAGTTGTCCACTAAACATAGGAAGCTGCTTTATACGGTACTGAGCCAGACCACATTCCTCAGCAGTGCCTAAGCTGAATGAAAGTGGCTCTCCCAGACCCACTTGCAGATGCCAGGGATCACCACTGAGTGATAGGCGTTCTTCCCAACAAGGTTATCCTGAATAGGCATAAGAACATTTCTTGTTTTGTATATACAAAGTCTTGGATCCTGCCAATTCAAATGTCCCTTGCCCCATTGCAACCAATGGTAGTGTTTTTTATCAAGCAGAAATGGAGAAAATGCCAGTGTGTATTCCTCAAACCTGTTCTCAGTTCTTCATCCCCAGATTTCCCAAATCCAAGCTTCTTCCAGTTTTGACCAGAGTAAAGTGTGCTTATAGTGGTTAGAGTATCAGACTAGGACTGGGAAGACCCAAGTCAAAATCCACATTTGGCTATGGAACTTACTGTGTGACTCTGGGCCAGTCACTATCTCTCATTTTAACCCCTCGCTGGGTTTCTCTAATAATAAAATGGAATAAGGGAGACTGGTTTATGCCACCTTATGCACCTTAAAGGAAAAGTGGGGTATAAAAGGATATAAACAATACAAAATAAATATAACTAATACAGAATATGTGTGTGTGTGTGTGTGTGTGTGTGTGTGTGTGTGTGTGTGTGTAATACAAAACTTTTTATTGGGGTACATGCAGCAGCCATAGACAACTGAAGGTGTATTTTTGGCTATATCTTCATAAAATGTCATTTTATAAGCATTGACTTTAGCAATGGTGTGAGAGAAATAAATTAAACACATATGAAATAGTTGGTTTTACTTATAAAGGAGAATGAGGACAAATTATTGATATGTCTGAATTCTAGCCTTCTTACACAAAAGCAATACAAAAAACGTGGCACATCTCTAAAGCTTTCCTATGGGCAGTACGTAATGGGGAAGGGAGAAAAACGTATTTTAGGGAGGAAAATCCCTCCTTTCATGTTTAAGAACTGGCATGTCCCCACCTTTCCAAAATCTGAGGAAATCATTCATGGAGTCGGCTTTATCGAAAACTCACAGGGAGGTTAAAACAGTGGGTGGTATTTTCTCTCACCAATTCCAAACATTTAACTTCTCTCATATGAATAGGTTCAAAACTGCTGAACATAGTTAATTATTTTATTTTTCTGAAGCCATGCCTTACTTATTCACTATTCACAAAGTTTACACTATCAGAAGAATACAGCTTAATCAGCATTATGTGCCTACTAAATGGACATTTGTACTTTTAATCCATTTTAATCTCAACTAAAAAGGTAGGGGAATTTCCAAACATTTATATTAAACACATTGCTAATTAAAAGGATATTTTTCCACTCTTCTGACCAGCCTAATGTAAAATGCCAAACCACTTCTTAAAGAGCAATCAGTTAAAAATGAACAAGTCAGCTTTATTTCAAACTTTACCTTACAGATATAGTAAGATGTCTAACAACATTCACTAAAAGTGGAACAAAAAAAAGTTGTAGAGAAAGAGGGAACTCGGGGAAAAAAGCAATTTTGTTTCTGGAACCACATCCTGTACATTACCACTGTACTTACTGAACAGATTTTACACAGCATTACTGAATGAATTGTTTCCCATTATACTTTTGCATGCTCTCTGGCTCCCCCTATCAAAGAACCGAATGAGATCTGTCATCTGTAATTTTTCTGAGCACACTTTTCAGACATATACCTCAAATATTCAACCATTTCAAAAAACGGCATGGCTGATTTTCACATTGTCTTCAGAAATGAGCTACCAACTATAGCACATTGCCCAAAAAGCTAAACTGTGAAACAATAAGCCTCTACCCTGAATTCACTAGGTGGTCTTAGGCAAGCTACAATAATATTTCAGCCTCAAACCCCACATGCGCAATATGGGGGTCATAACATTGGTCTGCCTTGCAGTGTTGATACACACTATACTAAAACATTTTAAGATAACTAATATTATTTTTGTTGTTATTTATTGAAAGATTTTTAAAAAGGTTTACAATAAAAAACTCCCCCACTCCCCACCAAGATAATGAATTAAATGCTTTGAACACTCCAAATTAAAAGCCACCCTGAGATCATCTGATAAAGAATGGGATAAATGTTTTCTAAGTAAATAATACAACTGCCACCTGTTATTATTAAACTCCAAATCTTAAATGACTTAACACTGGTTTTAAAAGAATGGGTACCTCTGCAATATTTTAAGGCTTTGATTAGTATGTGAAAAAGCTGAGTATTTATCTTACCGAATATGCAATATATATTTTTCTATGTACAGAACAGTTGTATCTGACTAAGCCCTACTCAGAGTAGGTGCAATAAAGCTAAACCTATTAATTTCAATGGATTTACTCTGAGTAGGACTAACATTGGCTACAACCAAATGGACTTGGGTTAATTAAACCCACTGATTTCAGTGGGTCTACACTAGGGGACAGGGGCGCGGGTGGCACTGTGGGTTAAACCACAGAGCTTAGGGCTTGCCGATCAGAAGGTCGGCGGTTCGAATTCCCACGACAGGGTGAGCTCCCGTTGCTCGGTCCCAGCTCCTGCCAACCTAGCAGTTCGAAAGCACGTCAAAGTGCAAGTAGATAAATAGGTACTGCTACAGCAGGAAGGTAAACGGCGTTTCCATGTGCTGCTCTGGTTTGCCAGAAGCGGCTTTGTCATGCTGGCCACATGACCTGGAAGCTGTACACCGGCTTCCTCGGCCAATAATGCAAGATGAGCGCCGCAACCCCAGAGTCGGTCACGACTGGACCTAATGGTCAGGGGTCCCTTTACCTTTACACCAGGGGTCAGCAAACCTTTTCAGCAGGGAACAGGTCCACTGTCCCTCAAATTTTGTGGGGGGCTGGACTATATTGGGGGCGGTGAACAAATTCCCATGCCCTACAAATAACCCAGAGATGCATTTTAAATAAAAGGTCACATTCTACTCATGTAAAAACATGCTGATTCCCAGACTGTCTGCGGGCCGGATTTAGAAGGTGATTGGCCCAGGTGATTTGGAGGTCTTTAAGCAGAGGCTTGACAGCCATATGTCAAGAATGCTTTGATGGTGTTTCCTGCTTGGCAGGGGGTTGGACTGGATGGCCCTTGTGGTCTCTTCCAACTCTATGATTCTATGAGATCCGGCCCCTGGGCCTTAGTTTGCCTACCGATGGTCTACACCAGGCATCCCCAAACTTCGGCCCTCCAGATGTTTTGGACTACAATTCCCATCTTCCCTGACCACTGGTCCTGTTAGCTAGGGATCATCTGAGTTGTAGGCCAAAACATCTGGAGGGCCGCAGTTTGGGGATGCCTGGTCTACACCAAGTATGACTTTTTCCCAAAACAAGGATAAACATCTTGCATTAGATTACATTGTCAGACTCGCTACAATCTATTGTTCTCCAACAACGTGCATTAAAAATGCAGCCTTGAAAACTAAGGCTATCTGGGGAGTGGAATGAGAAACTCTGATGAGTCCAACCCACAACATAAAAAAAGGAACATAAAAGAAGAAGGCGCTATTGAGTAATTGGTAAAGATGGTAATGTTTTGCCTGGAAAGAGAAGAATGGAGTGTGCCCCACCCCCCACCCCCTCTGAACCAGGAACAGAAGGAGATTATCAAGTAGCGCTTGCAGAATGTGGATCACTCCCTTGTTGCTACTGCATCTAACTGAGTGACATGTTACATGAAATGCAGGAACAGTGTGTGCCTCTCCTGCCGTTAAAGAATATCATCCTATCCTTTTCCCTTGGTAGCTTGATGGCATGTCCTTCCAGGCGTGATAGATCAGTAGCTGCCACAATCTCGGTCCACAGAGCAGCTCAGGTATCTCTGAGCCATCCAGTGAGACCTATGAAGAAACCTGTAGGCCTCTAAGCAAAACTTCACATTTTAAATCAGGAGGAAGGGGAGGGGGTTGAGAAGGAGAGAGAAAACACCCTTTAGCCAGTTGAATGATATGGAGGAAGACAGGTGCGAGGAAGAACGGATTCCATGTTGCCAAACACGCCAAGAGAGTTAGTCCGCTATTAAATTTTGAAGGAAAATCTGAATTTAGAAAGCTATCATCATTAGAGAGACGGCGTGCATGCTCACACACAAAATATTTAATGATGTTAAAAAATGGTCTAAAAGCAACTTCCACACAAAAATTCAAACAAATGATTTATTAAGGGTGACAGGAGAAGGTAAGAATAATAGGGGAGGGTTTAACAAAAATTATTTCATCTCAAAAGAAAATGGGAACCCGTGCTAGTAAATACGGTGTTCATCCAGATCCCCCCTCTTTTCATTGGGCTTAAACCCTGACAGAACACATTAGGAACCAGAGAGCAGTCAGTAGCAAAAAGAAAGTGAATTAACAGGCAATTTATGAGTTAGTAAATCTTTTTAAGGAATCTCTTTTCTATCCCTGAGAGAATGTGAACAGAAATTTAACAACCAACAACATGCAGCCTGCAGACTCAAGCTATAGCACTAGAGAAATTATAATACAGTCACACAGACTCTGAGCAATAACTGGTTAACACATTGATCCTGAGGCTCTGTGAAGAAGTCTATTTTTAATAGATTTAACTTTGATTAAACAATTTATTCCAGGATTATCAAAACAGGTAAAGGGTTGTTTGAAATTGTACTCTTGCTTTTTTGTACTGCTTTTAAAAAGCACACTTCAAATTACTTGCATGACAATCTCTCCAATTTATCAAATCCGTCTTACAAGCTTAGCATTTATGCAACTGTTCTGCAAATTTTAAAATAATTATGCATATATGAAAGCCAGCCATAAATCACCAGCTAAGATACGAATACTGTAGATATTCTCAGATGTCACATTCTCAGATCCTATTCTCAGATGTCACATACCATTTAGCATCAGAGTCAGCAATAACACTAACACACACACCACCACAAAAACATTTAAATACATTTGCAGCTTTTCAGGGTTGATCACCAAAGTCTGCAGCTAATGGTTATTTAACTGCTTCCTTAAAAGAATGCCAGTGTGGACAGTTCTGAAACTGTAGCGCCCCCTGCTGCTGCTTCAATTCCAGAAGAAGTATGGTTTTTTTCCAGGCGGACACCCACTACTGTATTTCTTTTAAAGTTTTGCTTTTCTGCATAACACACAGAAAGATTATAAACCTTGAAATGCTGCACTTCTCACTTACAGAGCCTATGCCTGCAATTCTATTCACACGTACAGGAGATTTATGTCCCACTGAAGAATATTAGGCCAATTCTAATCATGCTTTTCAGAAGTAAATTCCATTAAGTTTGACTGTCTCTCTAATTAATGTGCTAAGGATTGTGGACTGTGAGACTTAACATACATGGCTAGGACTGCAGTGCAAATAAGTTTTTGCACACTTTTTCAGAGTAAAGGGTATCTAATGCAAATGTTTCATCCTGTCACTTTTTTTTCTAAAAATGTTTAAGGGTACTCTCATTTGGATTCAAGAAAACCACCATTTTATAGTAATAAATACAGTAAATGGACAAAAGTACAAAGCTACACAAAATATTTAGGGGTATGCGTACCCCTGCGTATCCCCAGAAAAAAGCACTGTTTTTACTCCTTCCTCACCCTCCGTTATCTTTGCATACAAGCCTTACCTTATGAAAAAGCAACTTCTTAATTAAAAGAAACAATAGTCTCTCTCTATCTATCTATCTATCTATCTATCTATATATATATAGGTTTGCAGACTACCCGATACACCTGCAACTGTGTGTCCCAGTAATACTGTACTAGTATAAGATATTGGGTAAGAGAATAAGGTACAAAATCATGCAGTCTCTGATTCAAAAGCCACCTCTGCAATGAACTCACTAAGCTCCCTTAGACTCTCCCAGGTTTAGTCTAGCCACCTGCAATTTGGGGGTGATAATTAACAACAACAACAACACTGGCCTACCTTACAGCTTTGTTATAAACCATGAGTACAGGAGCCACATTGTGCTGCCCAGGTGCGGATCACAATTCCCATCATGGGCGTAGAGGGGAGCAGAACCTCAGTTTACTATGTATTCGTATTTTTATTGATGGGGGCAGCTACCCCTCCCTGCCCCCTGTGGCTGCGCCCATGATTCCTATCATCCCTGGCCATTGGCTGGTTAGGATAGGTGGGAGTTTACGTACAAAACATGGGGAGTGCACCATATTCACTGCCCCTCTTGCAAACGAGATCATATATGCATATAACACTCTAAGCAGATACATTCTAGATTATATAATATAATCCTTATGCACTGCACATATTACATATAATTATAAATTATCTAAAATATAAAACAGAAGCAGAAGCATCCCACCACACACAGCCATACATGTACACAACAATTTTTGTCATTGTGTGCAGCCTCAAGTATTTTGGAAAATGACCATCCAATCATATAACCCTTTACTAACTTTAATGTACTATGGTTCCTCTTGTTTGTATTCTCAATTTTATGCCAGATTTATTACCTGAAAGCAACACAGGCTAATATTGAATATACTTGTGGTTGCTTAACTGGTTTATGTTCATCACTGGATGCATAAGGTGATAATATTGAAAGAAGATCAGTGGAGAAAAGGTATTTGATGCCTTTAATTTTTAAATATGACTCCATAACATAACTCCCCAAATGTATTTTGATTGTATTAATGAAATATGGAGCCCTATAGTTGTAAATATGAATAACTCTCTGTTGTTTGGCCATTTCAGGTTTTTTTTAGGGGAACCCATAGAAAGGTCAGTATTCATATTATAAACATATTTTCTCACACAGATATGCATTTTACTTCTGTAACTTCTGTAAATGTTGATACTTTTGTCATATTTGTTTTTTAAAAGGGTATTTCTTATTTTTCCTGGAACCCCGGGCACATAAGAAAAAAATCTGTTTCTCTTGTTTTCCTTAACCTATCGGCACTTTCAACTTATTAATCTTGCCAACAATTTTAATTCTGTACTTGCAAACATACAAACTAAATGTCCTGTCCTGAATAAACAAGAGGATTTCATAAGCTCTTGGGCCACTTGAACACCTGAGCCATTATCAGTTAGAACTACCTTGGGCACATGGGCACATTAACAGCACACTAATGGATTCTACCCTCTCAGAGGACAAGACATACATACATACACACACACACACACACACACACACACACACACACACACACACACATTTTATTTACTACAAAAAGCCGCTGGTAATTTGCATATATTAATTCATTTAAGCATGTGCACATTTCAAATTACCCTTTGTTTAGTACTGAAGCTGGGTTTAAAATATATATGTATGAGAAAGCACAGCTGGGAAACACAATAGCAAGGCTAGCTTAAAACTATACAGGTGGCAACCCTACTAAGCTGCGCCCATCAAGCATAAAGATAATCATAAACAATTCTATCACATATATTTGATAGGCACAGTACTGGCAGAAACCAACCACATATGCACCAAATTCACCAAACATAAGTATTAGCGGAAGGTCGGAACTCCATCATTTAGTCCCATCTCACAGAAAAATGGATCTACCATACTGTTTACACACACCATCGCCAGGAGAAATGTTGGCTAGGATTCCTAAATGCACCCAGCTGCTGCAAATTCTCTCCACCACCTTGCAAGAGCTTCAAGAGAACAAAAACATTCAAAACCTTCTTCCTCAAGCTATCAGTATTTCAATAGGAATTTTATTAGTAAGCCAGTGTCATTTTACAAGTGGTTTATGAATGAGTAACAAAGTCTATAGACAATCACCACAAAATACAATTATAACCCAACAAAACATTGGACTTTAGCAATTACCCTCTTAAGACAACAGCAGTTGACATCTGTTACCTCTAAGCTGTTTATACAGAGACCTAATATAACCTTTTAAAAATCCATATATATATTAGCAGAGAATGTATGTGCATGCATAGATGCTAACATGTACATACTTACACTGAGCTTTTCTTCCTGGCTTGTAAAGAGCTAGATCACAAGGATAGATCACATATAGCTTTTAAGTAGGGCAATAAGAAAACTGAACTGATTACTAACTCCCAAACTCTTTTTTAAAAAGAAAGAATTCTCTGCTCTCTACTTTTATTTTCCAGCATGCTTTTGTAAAGGGGAAAGTTCAAAGGACTTTTCACAATTCATACCAGAAGTCCAAGGTGCAGGGTTTCACAGGTTTACTGTGAATCAGGATTCAGGAATTACAGGCAATCAGTAAGAATTAGTTCAATTTAATTTCCTATCACGGGTGCACATATGCACACAGACACACATCAAGCAACTACTGATGAATGTTAACATTACTTAAATGAAGTTTATTCATGTTTAATATAATGCTGCCAGCTAGTGGCAACATCTTATTTTGAACTAATGTCTACTTTATGCTGGGTGCATTTTTACCATTCTGCTTTGGGAGTTGCACTGAGGATAAGATGCATGAAAGAAAAATGTTTTAGCATAGTAAAGCCACACTAAAATGACTAATATGTAGTTAAGGAACACAATATTTGTAAATAAATTGACTTGTACTTTGGAATGTGCATCTACAGCATTAGTAAGAAAATGGGTTGTATTCAACCCCACCATTCTGCTTGTGGAACAGAGTTCCACTTGTGCAACAGAACTTCCCTCTCCTCCTCCCCAAGCACCCTCATAATATGCTCAGAGAGTGGGGTTCCCCCTGGAGCAGACCTTTGAGTGGTGCAGGGGAAAGAGAAGCAGGCTAAGACCTATTGTTCAAGCAGAATACATTGGACGCTACCCAGTAATATTATTGCTTCTCTCAAGATATAAACTGCAGGGCAAGGATCCAAAGAATCTCACGCGTGTATCTGAACACCTATCGAATCCCTGTGCAACTGTTCAGCTTTTACAGCCTGACTCTTATAAGGACTCTCTAAATGCAAACCCCAATCAGGGTAGTGGGAGAGGAAGAGACATTTGATTATTAGTCTGGCCACCACTCCAGAAAAAAATTAAATATTAAAAGAGGCAATATAAAAGCATTTCCATAAAAATAATACCGTGTTCTGTGTTCAAATAATACATGTTCAATAATCATAAGGCTTGCCATTTTAATCCATGGTGCTCTCAGCCCCTGCGGTTGTTTTTTTCACACACACACCTTGGGTTCCCTCCCTCAGTCCTGGTATTAGTCCCTTGGCAACATGTAAATCCCATGGAACTCCTTTCTCCTGTAAATTTGTGAATTACTTCTCCTACCTGGCAGTACTTCAAGAACACATTTTCTAAGCGCTCTTTGGACTGACTTCATAATAAAGCCTGAGGCACTCAAAAAGGATGAAAGCTTCAAAGTTGAGACTGAATTGCCCTGAACATTTTCCCTACACAATTACCTATCCTTTAGATTTTGTTGTTCTTATTGTTGTTCCGAGGTCAAAAGTTAGTTTGTGAAATTGACATTTTTCTGCTTCTGAAATGTCAGTGTGCGATGAAGTGTAATCTCAGGTTCCTAAGAAACAAAGGGGAGGGGTTTGTGGTTTTTTTAGGTGAATCAGGTGTATTTAAGAACAGTTTCATATCACTGCCTATGAAAGTCAATGTTAGCTTTTTTGACTTTATGATTAACCTATAGAAAAATATTTTTATTTTTATATGGGTTGTTTGGTGTTTTGCTTTGTTTTTAAAGCTACATAAACATTTGTAAACAGGAAAAATATGTAAGTTAAGCACTACAGTACTTTGGTATAAGAAATTTTATTCTTCAGAATAGTATCTTCTTTTTATATCCAGATATCATGTTCATTTCCAGTGTCACTACATGTCAGCATTATCTAAGGCTATGCCAAAGGCAACTAAAGGGACCATAATCCCAACCAGATCAAGGGCTCGGAAAGCAGTTTAGTATTGGAAATATATATATATATATATATATATATATATATATATATATATATATATAATAAGAATAATATTGGAGAAAACTGGACATTGAAACCTTTTTAACCTAAATCATATATCCCAGTTTTACAGCGGCCCTTTAAAGTACGCTTCATGCAGAGTATATGCAGTCAGAAGTTGACCTGGCTAAGAAAACACCACCAAGAGCGTAGGGAATTATCTCCCTTATATGAAACCCCTTACTAGCTGCACACTTGTAAAAATATGCAGATGAAAATATAAACGGTTGGGTTTCTTTATCTGAAATACAAACTGACTCTAAAGAGACTTTAAACTAAAGATAAATGCTTTCTCTCTTAGCAACATTCCAACCTTCAACCCATTCCAAACCTCCCACAAACTCCCACATAACTCCCATTTAACTACCTAAGAATTAACAGTAAACTAGCTGTATAACTAAGCAACTCTCATACTAAGATTCAACTGAGGAATCTCTTAAACTGAGAACAACTGAGAGAGTGATCTACTTAGAGATGAATCAAACTGAAAGCTCTAACTTAGAGATGCAGAAGGCTTTCTGGCAGAGCCTTATATACAAGAAGCAGAGCCCACACCTGTGAGCAATTAACAGAAACACCGGCACCTGTTTCTCTTAAATAGACAGTATTTACATTAGACCGGCTCTAAAGTAACTTGACTATTCAAAAAATCCAACATTTAGGTCATCCATGCCATTATATCCCAGAGATGTGGCACATTTTGCTTTCCCCACCATCCAAAATCTGAGGGCTGTATTCAACTAAATCCCAGTCAGAGTAGACTCAATGAAGTTAATGAACCTAAATTAGTCATCTCCATTAACTTCAGTGGGTTAACTCTGAGCATCACTATCAATGAATGCCACCCTGAGCCACTCACTTGCAGTGATCACAATCTGAAAATCCTGGGTAAACTCAGATTTATAAAGAGCAAAAGGCAGGGTCTGTATTATGTGAAGCATGAATGTTAAAGAAGGGTGGTTTCATGCTACTGCCCAGGGAAGAAAATGTTAGATTTGTCTTTACTTTGAGAGGGTGCAGAGGGTCACGGCAATAAAAACTGGTTCAAGAGCACAAAGAATGCTTTTTTGTGATAGTACTCACAGGGTACTCACACAGCACCAACACCTATTTTAATTTTACTGCCCATGGCACCCATTGTGTGCTGACATCCATGACACTTTTATCAAGATTTGTGGAGCAGCACCTCATTTGTTTTAACCAAACAAAAGCACTGGGAAGGGCATACTGATGCCCAAGATGTATACGCACAGCCGAGAAATCTCAATGCCCATTAAAATCTCTTACAAAAGTTCAGCAGGTGGGGGAAAAGGCAGAGAATGAGCCAGGAAAGAAGGCAAGAGAGAAAGAAGTTTGGACTGGACTATCTGTAGCAGTAAAGAAAAGCAAACAAACAAACAAAAAAGGAGGTATGGGGATTGATTATGAGCAGCCCAAAGCTATGACAATTAATTGTGCCATGCAATGAAATCCATGGGCTTGGGAGACACCCAGCTCTTCATAGGATTGGGTTGTGATATATTTTACAACCTGTTCCCATAGCCAACAATATAAAAAAGGCAAATTCTGGAGTAAGTGAAATGCTGCAGATTGTTTACAAGTATAGGAGTCCTTGCTTGGAAGAAAGGTAAGACTGGCAAGATCTAGTCAAATATTCAGTGCACCCCCATTTGTTGCTTATGTGAATAGGCTTTTAGTTCTAGCGAATTAGAGGTTATAAGCAGGGCCGGTGTACTTGCAACCCAACATCAGCTGTCACTTTCACATCAGTGTCAATGCCACAGTAAAACCGCCACATGGCAGTCAACACAGTTAGAGAGAAAAGCCATGAACATCTAAGTCTATTTCTGCCCTAATTGATGCTACAAAACATTTCCTAAAGGAAACAAAAGGACAAATGGTCTTTCAACTTGAAGGATGAATTGCTGACAGTTGTCTAGATAGAAGAAAGTGCTTCTGTTGCTAACTAGCAGGTAAGAGGTTTTTTACTCTTTCTAAAATGTATCATCGCACATAGCAACAGATTCATAACTATAGCTGTACAGTGGCATTCCAGCCTTTAGGAGTTTGTCCCTCCATGCCTCACCTTGGGAAAGACTCGAATTGGTCTCTCTTGGGGGACAGGTTATGGTGCTCACCTGGGCAGGGCTGCCCAATCAGGAGCCCATATTCTGTCTTCCAAGGTGTGGGGGCAATACATGTAACCCTTGAAGGCTGTAACCAATCTGAAGGCAGCCCTGTTTAGGGAAACTTTTAAAGTTTAATAAATTATTGTATTTTAATACAATAATTGTATGTTGGAAGCTGCCCAGAGTGGCTGGGGAAACCCAGCCAGATGGGCGGGGTATAAATAATAAATTATTATTATTATTATTATTATTATTATTATTATTGATCAGGAAGGAGAGGTGAAATTAAACCAAGCCTAATTAAACATCATAGATTATACCTACTGTACTCCTATTTTCTAAATATGAAATTATAATCAGGTTTAGGGCTTTGTATCATATATATTGCATGCAGTGCTTTTTTCTGGGGGGACGCAGGGGTACACATACCCCTAAACATTTTGTGAATCTTTGTACTTTTGTCCGTTTGCTGTATTTATTTTTCCCAATTTGAATGATAAAATGGTGATTTTCTTGAGTCAAAATGAGAGTACCCCTAAACATTTTTTTAGGGGCAAAAAGCACTGATCGCATGACACGGGAAGCTTACTCACACAACAATCTGAAAGGCCACGTGCCGATTTCCATGTATATAGCCAGGATCACATCTGAGAACAGCTCAGAAACTCAGGGCAACCTCAGAAATAGTACCTTCAGATGTCTTTTTAAAATAGGATAGTGCTTAGTCCCTTGACATCTGGTGGGAGGGCATTCCACAGGACGGGCACCACTACTGAGAAGGCCTGGTTCCCTGTAACCTCACTTCACGCAATGAGGGAACCGCCAGAAGGCCCTCGGTGCTGGACCTCAGTGTCTGGGCTGAATGATGGGGATGGAGACGCTCCTTCAGGTATACTGGACCGAGGCCGTTTAAAGGTCAGCACCAACACTTTGAATTGTGCTCAGAAACGTACTGGGAGCCAATGTAGATCTTTCAAGACCAGTGGTCTCTGCGGCCACTCCCAGTCACCAGTCTAGCTGCTGCATTCTGGATTAATTGCAGTTTCCGGGTCACCTTCAAAGGTAGCCCCATGTAGAGCGCATTGCAGTAGTCCAAGCGGAAGATAACCAGAGCATGCACTACTCTGGTGAGACAGTCTGTGGGCAGGTAGGGTCTCAGCCTACGTACCAGATGGAGCTGGTAGACAGCCGCCCTGGACACAGAATTAACCTGCGCCTCCATGGACAGCTGTGAGTCCAAAATGACTCTCAGGCTGCGCACCTGGTCCTTCAGGGACACAGTTACCCCATTCAGATCCAGGGAATCCTCCACACCTGCCTGCCTCCTGTCCCCCACGAACAGTACTTCTGTCTTGTCAGGATTCACCTCAATCTGCTAGCCACCATCCATCCGCCAACCGCCTCCAGGCACTCACAATATCCACTGATGTCTCAAATTGCTGATGGTGGTGGGGAAAGTGATTTGAGAAGGCCACATAAATGCATGCACAGACATTCCTAGGGGCTGCAGCATTAAAAAATGAACCTGAGTAACACAGAATAGCATGGTATTATTTATACTGCAAAGCACTGTGGTACACCAGAGGCTAAGGCTATCGAATGGAGCATAGCCCACCTCTAATCAAACACATGACAAATGTGGCACTGTGATCAGCATTGCAGGCAAATATGCTGGCATAAATGTTTTGCATCCAAGTGTAACTACATCATCGCCATCACTGTAAAGAAACATAAATTACTTACAAACATTTCCTGTGTTGTCAAAACTTGTCAGAACATCTTCAACATTTAATAGTCCGCTGTTAAATCTAGGGGGAGAAATCATAATAATGAAACAAGCAGAATTATCCCTCAATTCCTGTTTTTTGTTTTTTTTAATGGTAACACCACAGGTTTTCACAGCCTACACATCCTTCATCAACATCTTTTAAAATGTCTCACCACTAGAGGGAGAAAAAAGAAAACATTCAAAACCCTAATATAATGTGTTAAAATTATCACATGTTAACAAGAAAAATTTGTGAAAATAAGTTTTTATTGTTCAAAATCAGGGGTCAGCAAGGTTTATCTTGCCTGGGCTGGATCAGTCCTGCGGAGATCCCTTTGTGGGCCAGATTGCCCCCCCCCCCCGATTTTCTGCGTCTGTGCATGCGCAGACATGATTTTTTGTGCCGCAGAAGCGAGTCCCCGCACTGCATTGTGCTGGTTTAGTGCAGCGTGCGAGCGGGCAGCTCAGTTCAGGGGCGGCTCGTGGGCCAGTCAAATGGCCTCCGCGGAACATTTCTGGCCCATTGGCCTTAGGTAGCTGACCCCTGTTCAAAATTATAAATTTATTTGTGAGCACACAGAGGAAGATATTGATTCCTAAGCTTGCAAAAACAAACATGCACTTACATAATTGGTTACAAAGGGAACCTGCAACAAAATGCTGCAGTGCATCCCTGATGTGCTTGCATTCGGGAAACCCTGTGGCTGAGGGCTAACTGCTCACTCAACAGTTAGTCCTCAGAGAGTGTAGACCTTCTGCTGTAAATGAGTGGCACCCAAGGGTGTCCTTGTGAAGGGGAACTAATCCTTTTTGACAAGCTAAGGTTCTAGTTTTTTCAGGAGAGATACAGCGTGCACACACAAGGTAGGTCCTTCTGTCACTCATTGAGCCTTTTGTCCCCGGCCCTCGCTCTTATCTCCCACTTTCTCCATTCCTTGTAGCTTTCTGCTTCTTCTCCGTCTTGAGTTACCTTTTGTAACTCAACTCAACTAAAATCTAAGATTTCTCAGTTGATTTCTATAGACAGCTTTCTCTTCCATCTATGAGGACATTTAAAAGAGCCTCTCTGTGTGAACCAAGAAATGGCCTAATCAGATGGCTCATTTTGAGGTTTTAGATCTATGTCTCTTTCTTCAGTTCTCTTTTGCTCAGTTTCTCAGTAATGGGACTCTATGGTTAAATGCTGAATCCTGGTTTGTTCAGTCACTTTAGTGAAATTACGGTAGGCACAAAGGAACTCTGTGCACACAGTCCTTGCATAGCCTGGCTTATTAAACCTTGATTTTTGGCTTAGTGTTGCATCTGAGCACAGCCAATGCCTGTTCTCGATTTGAAGAAAGATTCTGGACGTCCTAGGACACAAAATTCTTCCAACAGGCACTGGCAAAACAGAGAGACAAATTATCATGGCAGGATGCTGGCATTACATGATATAAACGCAAAAACCCACCAGAAAGACCCTCTGCAAGTGGCAAACGATGGCCAAAACTATGCACAGAGTGTTCTATGGATTAAAAGAATGTGCAATGGGAAATGCTTTGATGTTAAAAAGGATGAAAGATTATAAAACAGAAAAGTTCAAGAGTTGAAATGGAATTGGAAGCAACATTATGTTATGGTTTCTCATCTTTCTTCACATGATGAAGGATCTTCGCTTCTATTTCTTTGCAATATACATTTATCCATGCCAACGTTGCCTAAAGGGTGCTGTTCATCAAAAAGGATATCTAGGGTCCTTTCGCGAAGGGTTGTGGCTCAGTGGTAAAATACACGCTCAGCATGCAATAGGTCCAAAATTCAACCTCTGGTATCTCCAAGCAGAGCTAGGAAAGTATACAGTTTGAAATCCTGTGGTGGTGATGATGCCAGTTAGTACAGACGTTATTGAGCCAAATGGACCAAAGGGCTGACTCAGTATGAAGCACCTTCCTGCGATCTTGTCCACAATTATACCAATATAACAGCTGATCCTATTTAAATCTCTTTATGAAATTCCCAAACACCTATCTCCACATTCTTTCTCATTTTGAAATACTCTTTGCCAAGGAATAGTCTTTCCATTTAGAAAAAAAAATCGGCTCAATGTCCTGTGCTGTCCAAGACCTCTTGGAAGCATGACAGAGAAAGCAAACCTGAGTGTATACCACTTAACCTCATTTACAGAAGATAAGTTTGCCCTTATGAATTGAGAGGTACAAGGGCTCCAGATGTATGCTATTGCCTGTCTGTGTACCTGATGTATTGGTCTTAATCTTCCCTCTCTCTCCACCCCTTCTCTTTTAGTTTCTGAACTGACACCTCAACATTCTGCATGTTCTGCATGTTCAGGGGTCCCTGAGAGACTGTTTGGAGGATTTATTATTTTCTTTTAACTTATGAACATATGTAGTTCAGTATTCAGAGGATACAGAAACTGCTACCATATTTTCGGGTAAGCCCATTTTGTTTCCACAGCATTTTGCCGAGTTTGCTATTAGAAGAAAACTTCATTAAAAGATGTAAATATGAGAAGCAGCAATCCTGATACATTAGTATACTAAAATCTGTGGTGTTCCAAGGTGCAATCAAAGCAAGGGCTGATATATATAACAACAAAATATATATCTCAACTCCTTCTATAAAGATAGAAAGGTATTTCCAACAGAGCAGCAATTTATTCTTGCATCACCGAGAGATAGGTTCACATGAAATATGTGTCTCAGTCAGTGAAAAACACATTCTTGACTTTTTACCTTTTTGCGACTTAGGACAAAATCAAGACTACATACTTAGCAATTCAAGAGTCACCATAGAAACAATAGTTCTATACAAAGGAAGGATGTTCCAACCTCCATCTCTTTCAGAGACCTAGATGTCTGCTGATTAATAAGAAACCTGCACAACTTGGCTGTTCCTGTGAATAGGGCACATAGCATTCATGCTATGCAAGGTTATTTAATCCAAGCATGTCTTTCTGATGTTCATGCCAAAAGACAGGCAAGGATTATTCTCAATGTATGTCTTAGGCTATACAAACACAAAGACAGACAAAAAATGTCTTAACCCTAAAAAAAATGCTTTAGGTTATACCTAAAGCATTTTCTGTCAAGGTTACAATCCTATTCACACTTTCTTCAAATAAGTTCCAGTGGATCAATAGGGCTTATTTCTGAGTAGACATATTGCGTATTGCATTCTAAAGTAATTTTAAAACAGGTATTTAAATAAATAATATACATACTTCACTTCATATTTTTTTTAAAAAAAATCTTTTTAGCAGAAAGAAAAATCCCTGGATTCCCCCTCCCATGGTTTCAGATTTTGGACTCTGGAATCTCCACTACCAGTGCTGTAGGCCAGTTCTTCTATAACTCCAAGTACTTCACAGGAGGCCTAGCCAGCTATCCACAACTTTATGACATTTCAGTAGCCTTTTCTATGTGTAAATATGTTCCTTTAAAAACCAAGTAAGAGTCTTGTGGCTAGAGAGGGTAACTGTAGAGTCCACCTTGGTTTTTCTTTTAGCTTCCCCTATATTACTAGTTACGTTTATTTGGATGGATTTGTTTTAATGTAAACACTGTTGCTCGTGTTTGGAATTGGTTATTTTATTGTTTGCTGTACCCCACCTTGGCATCTGTATTGGTGAAGTGCAGCCAGTTAGAAAACCTTTTAATAGCAATAAACTGCTTCTAAAACCTCTTCCGTGGGCACTTGAGTTATCACAATTCTCCAAGCCATCAAGGGAAGAGACTAGCACCATCATGAGTGCTGTGCTAATGTTTCCCCCCCCCCCCCAATATTTTAATTCATGAGCAAACATAGGAGAGTGGTCATAAGATAAGAGGAGGCCCTCTTATGGATTAGTAAGTGGTTAAAGAATAGGAAGGAGGAATAATAATAATACATTTCTCACAATGGAAGGGTATATCAATGTGGTCTTCCAAGGATCTGTATTGGAGCTGTGAGACAGAACTGCAAGCTCCCTCCTTCCCTGAGTAGGGACCAGAAATAGCTCCAGTATCTCCAAATTGACATTTGCTACCACTAGTCCTCCTGCCTCTAATCTCAGGGCAAGGACTGTTACTGGGGTTCTGAGGGTTTAATTTTAGTTATGGGGATGAGGAAACAATTAACCTCCCCATCCCTCTCAAGGGAACTGGCCGATTGCTTGCCTCATTCAGATACCCACTGATGTACGTGTGCACAAAGTGTGAAGCCCAACAATCTGGGCATGTGAGGGGAGAAATATCCCTTTGAGTCTGGCAGAAGCACACTCAAGAACCCCAACAGCCAATTTTAAAAGGTTTAAGCAGACAGGAAGGGAAAGGTATATGGTGGAGGAGGGGGGTTTAAGTCTATCAATCATAGTGGAGCTATTTACAAACAGGCTTCTGGTCCCCTTGTGGGTAACATAGCAGTGCTGATAGTCAGAAGGAAGTTAAGGAACAATGAACATATGTTGGCTATAGTCCTGCTGTGAATCTTACATATGGCTAAAGCTTGATAATTTCCAGAATTTGGAAGGTCATGACAACCAGGATACAATAAAAGATGCCACTTGCAAAACTATCTTTAAGCCTAGTGCAGCAACTCCAGCTTGGTTCATAGCATATCTGAATACACAAGTTGATCCATGTTGATAGCCCTTGAACTGATACAGCTTGCCCTTTAGACTTTTTGCCATGAGCCACAGACAACCTTGTGAACTTTCTATAGTATTTAGCCTTGTCAAGATAATTCCTGACAGCCTTAAGATGCTCAATGGGCTCTTTGCGAAACAATCCTGGGACATGGGAAAACTCAAAGCTGTCTTTATCAAGTAAAATCTGCTTTATCCTAGGGAACATTAGCATAAAGAAGAACCATGCTCCAAACCTGGGAGTTATTACCACAAGGAACAGTTCTTCACTCGTAAGTTGTAAGAAAGATAGAACTGAGTACACAGTGGAGCCTCAGGTTACGTTGCCTCCAGCTTACGTCACCCTCGGCTTGAGACTGGCGCAAACCGGAAGTACCGGAACGGGTTAAGGGTCCATGCCGTTCGCGCATGTGCAGAAGCGCTAAATCGCACGCACGCTTGTGCAGACGCAACACTTTGGGCTGTGTCATTTTTGGATTGCGGTGGGGTCTCCAGGATGGATCCCCACCGTAACCTGAGGTTCCACTGTAATGTTGAAAGTGTGCAATATTAAAAACTAGCAACCGTGTACCCAGCGTTGCTCTGGTATTCTATGGTGGGCGGGAGTGCACTTTTGAATCAGTTGTTAAAATTGGCAATTATGAAAGATTTGGTCTACCATCTTGATTCAAAATGGCATCCAACCATTCATAAACACAGGCAAAGCAATCACTATTCAAAAAAGTGTGGTGATCTCTCCAGAGGCGCCCAAATCAGCAGTTTGAAACCACCACACCAATTAGACAATAATATCTTCAGAGGCACCCAAACTGGAGCATATTGGAATGGTTCAGTCTGCCATGTGGATTCAAAGTAGTGGTGGGTCCATTTCCCACAATGCAGCAGCCATGGCAGCCAGATAAGCTACAGTAAAGGAGTAGGAGATGGCAGGGTAGTAAAGGAGTAGGAGGCGGCAGGGCAGTTGGAGCCTGAACCACACTTAGGCAGGACACACTCCGGGCTATGATGTGAAAAGCCGGGACAGCAGAATGGCGAGTCCAAGCAGACCTGACACAGCAGCTAAGCACATGCAACAGCGCAGCAGGTATTGTGCACCAAGGGTTGAGTTGTCCTGGCTGCAGGGGTCTGCTTACTAGTTCATCAATAAAATCCCCAAACTCGGTCCCTCAGGTGATTCTGGGTCATTTCTCTGTGGTAGCTTAACTCAAAGTTTTTAGTATATATACAATTATCGCATTTATAAATTTTAAATTTACTGTTGTTCAATGTTTTAAATGTTTGTGTTCCTTCTGGGATTGTAACCCCAAGTGTGTTTTATATGCTGGTCTCCAACCGTAATAAACTATCTATCTATCCATTATCCATTTATAAATTTCAATAGTTGGAAGGTTAATTGAATTCCTGGGCAACTTCAGCTAATATTTAATAAGATGTACTTTACATTAAACTTTATATGTATATGTCCTTTTCCACTCAGTCAGATCCTCCAGAACAATATCTTCTAGGCAGGAAATATAAAACTCAGCATCCACAGCAGGCTTAATAAGGGGCTACAGGAAAAAGTATAGCCTTCAGGTTGTTTAAGCTACTGCTGTCCTGCTACGAAGTCTGTTGCATCAGAGGTTTCAGTGGGATTCCCACAGCATGCTCAAATTCTCCTTGCTGAGAACATCTCTGTTTGGCCATCAAATGTTTTCTGACATTTTCCGATAGCCGGTTTACTATGAGAGAAAGCTGAATTATGGAAAAATATATTAATATAAAAAATGCCATGAAGACAAGATGAGGAGACGGATTGTAATCCTTATGGTAGTACCAAGAGTGGAACTAAAATGATTGCAGCAGACAAGTGTAACTAAACTCAGATTGACTAAGTTATTTAAACTACTAAACTACTAAAAATGAAAAGGGACAATCAAAAGTGACTTGGCAGGCATAGACAGTACCTGCAAAAACAGAAAAATACTTACTTCAAGGATATACTGTATTCAGGATAATAGATGCTTTTGTACTGAAGCCAGGTTCCTTGGTCATCTTCTGTCACCCTTCTCTCCTCTTCTGTTACTGAGAAGAGACTGAATGAAGCAAATCTCCTTACTGATACTTGCGGAAGGTGAACATTCTTCAAGTGTTTTTTCTTCAGAACCTTTTGTTTAAAAGAAAAAGTCGTGAAAATTTAACCACTTACAATATAGAGCTTTAATGCTCAAAAGCAATTATTCAAATTGAAAATGCCTCACACCGAGGTAATTGCAAGGTGGCAGCTATTGTTGACATCTTTATAACCATGAAAGTAATGTAATCCAATACACACTACAAGGACACAGGAATGTTGGAGCGGTGTGGGCAGCTGTGGGATAGGATGGCAACCCAAAACTAGAAGTGTGGGGAGCAAGTACAGTAGCAATGTAGGTAAGATGGCAATGACACAATGTCATCATGCTGAATTTGTTGTAAGTTAGTCAATCTAGATCAAGGCTGGGGAACCTGTGGTCCTCCAGATTTTGTTGGATGCCCATCAGCCCCAACCAACATGACCAGGGATAGGGACAAAAGAAAAGCCCTGCTGGATAAGGTGAAAGGCCCATCTTGTCCAGCATTCTGTTTTCACAAAAGTTAAGCAGATGCTTATGGGAAGCCCCCAAGGAACGACCACAGTACAACAGCAGGATGGTGGAAGTTGGGAGCCCCACACCATCTGGAGGGCCATAGGTTCCCCAACCCTGATCTAGCTGATAACCAGGGCTACATCGTTTATGAAAAACATTCTCTCTTATTTGATTTATAAGGACTTTGCATACCTCCTAAAAGTCATGCCTTGAGCTAATTAAAAATCTGTTTCACATAATCTTTTTTTTTTAATGGCAGAAATGCCTAATCAAGTTTAACTCAAATTCAATTAACACTGCAATCCTATCCTCAAATTATGCTGATTGGCCAAGAATAGGATTGCTACTAAACACGCAGCATAAGCACAATACGGCTTACAATTTAATTGGTAGTGCTGTGTTTTGGCATGGTGATGTCCCGTTGCCTCTGCTGACTCCCTGCTGGGACCTCAGCCATTGGGAGATGCAATAGCCTCTCCTGAAGGAAGTTCAACCCCTTAGAGAATCAACTCGCAAGTGGGCTATTGATACCAGTTATGCCCAATGTCTAAATCAAAGCCACTTACATCTGTAATCAATAAAGTTGTGACCTAATTTGAACCAAAGAATGTTCTTACATGTGGTCATTTAATTGTTGATGCCTGGGACGTGTGTGTGTGTGTGTGTGTGTGTGTGTGTGTGTTCACAGTGTCAGGGTGCGCAATTCAAAGTTATGCCCACATTTGTGTTGCTTGGAGTTACACGCACATAATCTGTGTGAAATAACTGGTAGTGCACCAATATCTGACCCCTTCTTCTGTGAAGCCTATAATCTCTGGGTCTGGTGTGCAGGTGTCCTAACCACTGGACCATTATTCCTTTTTTGTCTGGCCTTGACATATATGACTAATGTGGTGGCAACATTGGGAGCAACACTGTTTGGTGGGTGGCAACAGAACAGAGTTATAAGCCATGCTATGGGAGTGGTTGGCATTTTTATAATGCTACTTTTTCTCCTATATTTGTACTTTTGACACTGCTGCTGGGAGACTTTAGGACCCAAATTAGTTATGTCAATCTAAATTCCAATATAGTGATAGTAGCCATCTTAAATAGGCCATAGGGTTGCTCTGCCCATCGAGCAAAACTCTAGGATCAAATGAAATCTCTCATTACAAAGCTTTCAATTACAGTATCAACATTTCAGCAAGACACAGGGAAAAATAGGTTAACCATAACAGTAGCTATGTTATAAAAAATAGATTGTATGGAAGTGCATTAACATTTTGTGTCTTTCAATCTCCTCGAAGCATTTACAAACCTCATTTTTCTATTGCCCTGTGGTGTGGTATACAGTATACCGTTTAGCTGTTTTAGAAACAAAGATGAAAAAGCAAAAGGTGACAAACCTGTTCAGGACTGGCTAACATAAGGCTTTGAAAAGGTTGAGAGACAGTGTTCTCTGTTTACATGATGCCCTCTAAGTGAACTTCAAGGATCACTAACTTACCTTATACAGCCATTCTAAATGAATGCGCCCCAGGGACCCTTACAACAAGCACATTATCCAGAAAAGCAAATGAGAATGGTCACTAAGGAAACAGACAAGCACAAGAAATAAAGAAAGCTGATCTACAAAGCTATAACCTAAATTCTTAACTAGTTCCAACTGTAGAAAATGAATGGGAAGTATTTCACTTGATAGTATTGGGCGGTCATTTAAAAAGAAAAAAAGAGCCACAGAAATACTGGCATTCTCCCAACTATTTGCATCCAAAATAAAGATGGTGTTTAGTACCTAATGCATTTTCCTTTACATTCATTTGAATGAGTTTGAATGGCTTAATTGACCATTTTAAAACAAGTATTATTTTAATTCACCTGCAGACATGCCTTTTTTAATCCATTCTGAAATGTCAGAGTCCTGTGAAGAGTGAGGCATGCTTAAGCTTGCAGTGCCCAATATAAAACTTATGACAAAGTATATAATATCATTGATTAATAAAAATCTACTCAGACCACAAAAATCATTTATGGATTCAAGTCATGTTTGCAAAAAGTGTTAAGCCATAAACTATGGTTTAGAAATGCTCCCATTTGTTTCTGCCTTCTTATGAGCCAGTAAGCAAATTATGCAGTGGATAGCAGCGGGATCATGCCTTGTTCCATCTTAACAAATCACAATCACTAGTCGACAACCAGCCCTAAACCATGGTTTGATTTTGGCTCAGCAATCACGGTTTGTTAGAACCTAGCAACCCACAATCCCAGATCTGTGTGTCATATCTTTGTGATATGCTGAGCCCCTCACACAAAGGGAGGCGCAAAGCAGGAGAGGTTGGGTTGTATGCAGCAACACACTGTTCAGGCACATAATTTATGGCTTTGTGTTACATGCAAACACAGTCATAGTGGCGAACATTGTGAGAAGTGCCTATCTCGTACTGTAGATTTATGGGATAAAATCAAGCATATTAGCAGAGCAGAGTGCATAAATATGGAAGTGGATATGATTACACGGACTGGAATAGAAGTCAAAGTTTGAGTGTGTATTTTCACAAAACATGCAGAGCTACCTTCACATCTAGAAGGAAGCTGTAGGAAAGAAAAATAAGTTAAGGGTGAAATGCTAGTACCTGCTGCTGACCACGACATCACTGAACAAAATTATAGTAGTGCATTCCTGCAGAGCCCTAAACTATCAAGCAGCAGCTAAGTAAAATCTATGTTTATGGGGCATGAACCAGTAAACGCAAGAAATCTGGGTCATAACAAGCAGCGCATGGTTCAAAAGCTGGGTGCCTGAAAGACCCTCAACCCACACACTGTAAACCTAGAAGATGCAGCAATGTGTGATAATGGTTTTTACCCTCAACAACTTGACACATGATCCTTTTTCTTCTGACAAGATTTGGTATCAGCCTTCTTATTGGAAGAAATGTTTTGCCATTGTATGATCAAGATCAAAGTGATGAATGTATGAACCTCCAGGAGACACAACTTACAGAGGTTAAGTAAATGTTCTTCAAAAATATCCATTATGTTATTTTCTGTTGAAAGAACCAAGAATGTGGTTCAAGGACTGTTCTGCACTTTTGTTGGTGTTCTATAAATTTTTTTATCCACTTCAGCTCTCATTGCTAGGGCACCTTGTTTCATTGTTTTCATTTCAGTATTTGTAGGCCGCTTTTCAGGGTTAACCCTGTTTACACATTTTATTGTTACGGTTTTTCATTTTGATTGTCCTAAGACTCCTTAGGAGTGAACAGCAGGAAAACAAATTACAGTAGTTAATATTTAATTAAATTAACTCTTTTAATAGGTTATAATAACTACTATTCTAACAAAGGCTTGCATTCACTGGGCTGCTTGCCCCTGATGTAACTTCATGCATTTCTAAAATTCCTGTCCACAGGTATGCATCTAAATAGGATACATTCTTATTAACTCTACTTTTGGAGAAACAGGTACTATTACTCACTGTGAGGCATTCATTTTAAAGTGGTGTAATTATACTATTTAAGATTAAGTGTTGTTATATATTTAAAAAGTAGTAAAAGTTAATTTGGTTAGTTACTCCCAGTATCCATCACAGGATATAAGAAAGCTGTGGTAACTAGCATAAGGACTGATAAATGTAGTTTTGATATTGGGCTTCTAATGAAACAGGAGATTGATACATTGTGACAATTTAACTCTGGTTGAATTCTGATAGCCAGAGTATAATCAGCTACTGCTCCAAAATCATAGACCCATTTGTCAATTTTGGACTCTCGGAAGGGAGTCATTAATCCCATAGGAACTTTTAATAAAAGTGAGTATAGGTTTTACTTTTGAATTGCAGCTGGTTCACATGTGCATATAGATAATTTGATTTCCTAGCACTTGAGAAATGGCAGATAAACTTTCCCATTGTGCTAGAAGATTCATATCACCCAATGTCAACTTAGTCTGTGACACTGGAATTATATATTAACTCATTAACTGATCCAAGTTATTTAACGTTGCAGCTCATGCTTCTGCAAATAATAAACCCTTACAATTATTAAAATGCACAACCCAATTTAATAATAATAATAATATACCGCCCTTCATCCATAGATATCAGAGCATTTCACAACATGAAAAATACAATTTAAGTAACACTTGCACAAATAGTGTTTATTCTTTTGACCATAACCGCTTAAGGTTGAAGGGTGTCTAATATTGTATAACACTCTTTATTAACTGATAAAGACTTTCCTCACAGAAACTTACTTACATCTTGAAACTTCTTAACAACATCTTGCCTAAAAGCTCATATTTCACTACAGTGACATATAAATTTGCCAATTCTTAAACTTTGTGCTATAGACTATTTAAGGTTATTTTTCAGGCACTTAGAAGAACATAAGGAGAGCCTGTGGATCAGGCCAATGGCCCATCTTAGTCCAGCATCCTGTTCTCAGGGTGGCCGACCTGTGGGAAATCTGCAAGCAGGTCCCAAGCACAAGAGCACTCTGCCCTACTGTGGTTTCCAGCAACTGGTATTACCTTCCCACCAGAGCGGAACCTATTTATCTACTTGCACTTTGATGTGCTTTCGAACGGCTAGGTTGGCAGGAGCTGGGACCGAGCAACAGGAGCTCGGCCCATCGCAGGGATTCGAACTGCCGACCTTCCGATCAGCAAGCCCTAGGCTCTGTGGTTTAGACCAGTGTTTCCCAACCAGTGTGCCTCCAGATGTTTTGGGACTACAACTCCCATCATTCCTGACCACTGGTCTTGCTAGCTAGGGATGATGGGAGTTGTAGTCCCAAAACATCTGGAGGCACACTGGTTGGGAAACACTGGTTTAGACCACAGCACCACCCGCGTCCCTTTTTCTCTAAACTAAAAAGTCCCAAATGCTGCAAACTTTCTGCATAGGGGAGTTGCTCCATCCTCCTTGATAATTTAAGTTGCCCTTTTCTGAACGTTTCCCAATTATACAGTATCCTTTCTGAGGGGAGGCAACCACATAACGCTTCAGGAGACTTGATGCTGACAGTGGTGCAAAGGTTCTCCACACAATGCACCTTTGAGAGTGGCTCCCACGCATTGTGAAGGGCAGTATTTTGACTGACAAACGGCTCAGAGCCATGGAGCATTTGCATACACAAAAATATACCACATTTCCCACTTATTTACTTAGAATATTGTTACCCAGTTTTCATTGTTACTGCAATGTCAGAGTGGGCCACAGAAAAGCAAAAACACAGATCTAGAATAAAATCCAACAATAAAATCGTCACGCCGCTCATTAAAAGCAACTTAATCACAGTAACAGCAATTTCAGCACTCATATCCACTGAACTCTCTATAGCTCACTGAAGTGTGGGGAGAGGTTGATCTTTTAACTACTCTCTTGCCTAGCAACATGGGCAAGTAAACCAGAAAAGCAATACACTACACTAAAATGTTAGAGAACGGGGGTTCTGGACAGCCAATGTGGTTTAGTAGTTAGAACAGCTTTTTTGCACATGCTGGCTGGGGCTGATGGGATTTGTATTCCAAAATATCTGGAGGGCAGCAGGTTGGAATGGGCCGAGTTAGTTAGAGGGTTGCATCAGGGCTAGGCAGACTCGAAACAAGAGTCACCATTCAGCCATGAATGGGCAACCTTGGGCCCAATATTCTCCTTCAACCTAACCTACTTCACAGGGTTGTTGCAAGGATAGGAACGTTGACTAGAACCACGGACATCCACCCAGAGCTCCTTGAAGGGTGGGATAAAAATAAAAATAAATGATATTAGTAACAGAAACAACAAGGAAGGGGGGGGGAGGTATACAGTATTGGACTTTGGTTCATTCACAACCTCAAGAGCAGGGAGGGCACTTTGGGCAAGTTGCAGGCATGGCCAAACTTGGCCCTCCAGATGTTTTGGGACTACAACTCCCATCATCCTCAGCTAACAGGACCAGTGGTAAGGGATGATGGGAACTGTAGTCCCAAAACTTGGAAAGTCAAGTTTGGCCATGCCTTGTAGAGCATGGTGCTGATAATTGCCAAGATCGCAGGTTCGATCCCCATATGGGACAGCTGCATTGCAGGGGGTTGGACTAGATCAGTGGTTCCCAACCTTTTTTTGGCCATGCCCCACCTAAGCATTTCTAAAATCCTGACCCCCCCCCCCCCCACACACAATTCTTATTCAAAAAGTGAACTATTCACGTGAAGGAAAAAGGCTATAAGACACATACACCTATAAGTTATTCGCCCGTTAATAACTCATTCTCGAATTGCCCCCACACACGGAAAAATCAACTCCCCCCCACCTGTGGGGCGTGTGCCCCAAGTTGAGAACCACGAGACTAGATGGCCCTCCTCGGGGTCCTTTCCAACTTTGCGATCTGCCCTTATCTCATTTCCCACCACCACCCCCGTCACTGAAATGGGGCTCTTAACAGCTCTCCTCACAGGGCACTGTGAAAAATAAAAGTGAAATGATGACAGCGGAAGCCCTTCGCGGACCAAGAAGGTGCTAGAGCAGGCATCCCCAAACTCGGCCCTCCAGATGTTTGGGGACTACAATTCCCATCATCCCTGACCACTGGTCCTGTTAGCTAGGGATGATGGGAGTTGTAGTCCCAAAACATCTGGAGGGCCGAGTTTGGGGGCGCCTGTGGTAGAGAGAGACGGAGAGACAACAGGCAAGACCCCCTGACGATGAGGATGGTGAGGAGGAAAACAACGCCCCTGGCTGGGGAAGGGAAAGGTACCTGTCTGAGGAGCACCCAGCGGGCTTTGGCGGCTGCCTGCCGGCTTCCTTCCCGGGCTCCTCCGGCGTCTCCCTCCTCTCCTTCTGCCTGACACCTGTCAGCTGGGGGAGATGCGCTCATGGCGGGAGCGGCTCGCGCCGGGGCTCAAACTTGAGGGAGAGCGCGCCAAAAATAATAGATATCTAAAAAGAGCGAAACCAACTGAGGCGGGGTGGGAAGCGAAGTGCAAAGGGGAAAGGATAGCCCCGAGCGACCTGCCGCCTCACTGAGAGAGGGAGAGCACATGGGGGGACGCCTCAATCTTTTTCCAGCAGCAGCTGTGACAGAGAACCTCCCATGGAGCCCGGAGGGAGAGGAGGGACGTTGGGCGCCATCTTTGAGAAGGGCTAAGGGACGTTGCGGCAACTGTGAGGGGAAATGGACGTGGGAAGCTTTCGAGACTTGGTTATAACTGCTCCGCAGGAGTTTTATATGACCTCTTTGAGCGTTTCTTTTCAAGGTGGGGAAGACGTGGTTTGAAGACTCTCCGCCACCATGGCAGAAGGAGCCATAGGAAGACGGGGAGGAACTTCACCTGTTGATTTTTCTGCCCGTCGTGTTAAGGCACAGTACGGTAGCTCCCTCTTTTAAAAAAAAACAACAACCCAAAATCGCTATGAAAACTTTAAAAGTATAAATATTTTATTTTGGCTTCGGCCCGGGATAAAATATCAGGCTGATGTTGAGTATAATTTTAACAAGAGAGAGAGAAAGAGAAGTTGGGATAATGATCTCAAATCAGGGGTTGGGGGGGGGGGCGGTATTTAAATGCCCGGAACCAAAATGGAGACGGGAGGGTCCAGGTTCTCCGGCATCTTATCTACGGGCAGGGAAAATGATAGAAGGGACGTGTGGTGCTGGGCCGCCATTTTGTCTAAGGGCAAACCAGTGACTGGAAAGCGGCCTTGGCTGCCATCTTGCTTATGGGCAACGGTATCCAGCATGTCGAGTGAGGGCAACCGAGGCGTTGAGTCGCAGAGCTATGATGCCATCGCAGTTCGTCTCACCATGCTGCTGCGCTTGTCAGCGATGAACAGATTCTGAGCTGTAGCGGCTTCCGCTGTGAGATTCGCGTTTCCCCCCTGAAGTATTATATACCTGCTTACGGAAAGGCAGAAAGTTAAAAGGTAGGTCCTAATGCTGCATTCCTGCTGATTTTGTCGAACTAGAAATGGTCATTGTACTAAAATTTAGCTAAATCCCCGTGGCATCGTTACAGGCAATAAATGTCCTTATTTACTAAAACAGCAAATAGGTTGTATATGCTAGCAGCTATAGTAACGGTGCAGCTCTGTCATTGCTTGCTGAGAAGTAAATATACTTTATAAGAATGCTACTGCAGCACAGGAAAAATCACGCCAATAATTCATTCAACATGAGCTGCCTCACTGCTGCAAGGAATATGTCACCGGGGTGCTGCTGCCTGAATTCCTGAGATGAGTCCCCTGGCTCTTTATGGGGAGATGGCATGGGCTGTTAGGATCTTATGTTGCAAAATATAATTGAGTTGCTGTTATCTTTTAAGGCATCTTTTTAACCGATGATACTGGCAATATTGAGCATCCTGTGGGAATTCTTACAACCTTTTAACATATACGGTGTATGGTTTTTGGAAAGCAGTAAAGAAATGTTTACAATTGTTTCTTTCCCCTCCCCAGCTTTCACTCTGGTTCCTGTACATGCTGCATATCTGGGATGGAAATCTTACCATCAGTTCATACCGTGTGGTGGTGTCTAGTTTAATCAAGCCTGACTTGACTTGGGAATCACATATATATTTTTTAAAATGAAGAATCAAATAAAATGAATATGTTATCATCATGCTTTCAGGCTCCAGATACTTTCTTCGCCTCCTGAAGGGCAGTACTGGTCACTGCAAGAACCGCTCTAAATGTTCTGCATCTCCAGTCCTAAGATCTTGTAGTCAAACAAAGCTACAGGCATTTTTCTTTGCAAGGTACCTGAGAAATCCCTGTGTTGTTCCTCATTCCCATGGAGCCACTCAGTCATGGAGGTTCTTTTCCTGTAAGGTATGCCATTTGAACAAATCTTTCAGCCCAGTTGATCCTTGTGTAGGAGGATAGAGAAGACCCTAAATAGTTCATAGATCAGAGATATCACATTCTTTTTTCTTGATGGGCAGAAATCCTCTTCCATGTGCAAACAAAATGAGGTACACTGACAATCTTTGTTGTTTGCACAATGTTTGCATTTACGATGGTACCTTCTGTTCTGAAGGCCAAACTAGAAATGACATTAATAATATAAATGCAGTTAAAGTACACCTTTTGGTATTTAAAGAGCAGAAATGGAAGCCTGAGCAGCCTTAGGACCGTGGAGGCTGAGAATGGGGGTTAATACTCCCTCTGCCTGCCATGATCCTGACAAATATCACATCTCCAAAGCTGCTACTTGCAGCTTGCAAGGGAACCCATCAATAGCAGCAATGAAGACTTCCCTTGAAGTACAAATAGCACCTTTGGAGAGGCAGTACTTTGGGGAGTGTGACAGAAAGAGAAAAAAACCCCACTCCCAGCCCGTATGATCTCAAGGCTTATTGAGTATCCCCAAGATTGAAAAAATAATAATTATGTTCACATGGTTAACATGCTTAGTGTGGTCCTGACTTAACCCCCCTGTCATTTAGTATACAAAATTGTATTGGCCAAATTGCTGCAAGGCCAAGTTTGTTGAGCATAGTTCTACAATGCATGACAGAGAATGCAGTTCCTACTTAATAGAACTTGGCTTTTTGTGTCTTGTTTTGTACCAGGATCTTCTAGAGTCAGAGCAGGAGAACTGGAGAGCTTGTTCAGCAAAATATATGGCTATGACAAAGAGGATCAAACAAAGATTAGAAGCTCATTATGACAAGTATTCATCCAGTCTGAGCAGCCCAGCGGTAAGAAAATACATGGGGGGAGCACTCCACAAGCAGGGAGCCGCTGCAGAAAAGGCCCATTCTCATGTTGCCACCCTCTGGACATCTAACGGAGAAGCCACACAAAGAAGAGACTCATATTATGATTGCAAGGTCTGGGTTGGTTTATATGGGTGGAGGCAGTCCTTGAGGTATTGTGGTCCTAAGCCATTTAAGCATTTTAAACTGGGCCTGGAAATTAACTGGCAACCAGTGCAGTTGGGCCAGAATTGGCAATATAGGCTCAAACCTAGCTGCTGGATTCTGCACCAGCTGAAGTTTATGAACTTTCTTCAGAGGCAGCCCCACATACAACACGCTGCCTTATTACCAGAGCATAGATGACAGAAGTTCAGCTATCCTTGTCCTAATAGAGGCACAGCTGGGACAGCCCCATGACATGTTGTCATGGCAACCATGAGGTCCTGAGCCAGTCACCTCCGCATGAATGTTGAAATCCCCCAAGCCAGCACTCGGGGATATTGCTAGGCAGTGCGGTGGGCAGTAAACCAGCAGAATCTGTCTCCATTGCTCAATATCAGGAACACATACTCTAGATCCTCCCCACACACACACAACAGGATATATCATCATACCTCGGTTTAAGTACGCTTCGGTTTGAGTACTTTAAGTTTAAGTACTCCGCGGACCCGTCTGGAACGGATTAATCCACTTTCCATTGCTTTCAATGGGAAAGTTCGCTTCAGGTTAAATTCACTTCAGGTTAAGTACGGACTTCCAGAACCAATATTACACTCATACTTCGGGTTAAGTATGCTTCAGGATGAGTACACCGCGGACCTGTCTGGAACGGATTAATCCACTTTCCATTACTTTCAATGGGAAAGTTCGCTTCAGGTTAAGTACAGACTCCTGGGAACAATTGTGTACTTAAACCGAGGTACCACTGTAGAGAGATAATGTGTATAGATCACAGCAGTTCCCCCTCCCCAACCATCAAATCTGCCCTGATGCTGCCCTGAGTACTCAGGTGGGCACAGCTGGGTGAGATCAATTCCATCCTGCTCACCCACCCAGGTCGCAGTGATACAGACCAGATTGACCTCCTCATCCATAATCAGATCACGAGGAAGATCTTATTCAGAGCTGATCTGGCATTCAGCAACAGCAGCCGCAGACCCAAGGGCTGACTGATATTCTCCAGATTGGAGGAATTCTCCAGGTTGGAGGAGGGGCTGGCACACGGCTCAATCACTAACAGCCTGTGCCTTATCTAACCTACTCCACCTCCCACACCATACTTTCCCATATCCTGAACCACTGTGATTTGCCCGAGCTCCTCTCCTCTCCTCCCAGAAACATCTCCCCTCCCTCAATAAAAAGAAACAACAATAACCACCACCACATAACTTAAAAACAATTAAAACCTTCCAGCAGCCTGGGTTGGAGGAGAGAATGACCCTGCCCATGGCCAAATATCTGGGGATGCACCAGTATCCCAATTGTTTCTGTGAGCAATTAGTAATTAGGATAATTACATTAATAAACCTTATTTGCTAATGCTGATTGTTTCTCGTTCTTTGTGTGTTCCATAAACTTCAAAAGAGTTCAGTTTGTTATGCAGAAGCTTTAGAAAAATATTTGGACTCCTAATGTGAGATGATGACCTAATTCTACAGATTTTGTATTGGATTCATGTCTGTCTTGATTTTAAACAGATTAGGTTTGGAGAGTATGTTTACTTTGAAGAAAATGGCTGCATATTTCGTTCGAAGCTGGGAGAAGTAGGTATGAGTCCCTCTTCTTGTTGCCCAGGGTGGTTTCTTTTTACTGTTTTCAGTGTTCCCATGCCCAGTTTTAGCAACAACAAAAACCAGCAGTCAAACCGCATTACAGCAAAGAATGGTTTAGCAAGGGGACATGTTTTGTGTCCTACCAGAGGTGGTGGTGGTGAGGACTCTTAAGGCTATTGGACCTGAGGGATTTCAGTATCCATTCTATGACTTTCTTGTCTGAAGTAGTTTGGGAGTGCATGGTCTCCCCAACTACCAATGGCTCTCCACCCTTGGTGGCTGGTGGATCCGGAAGATTTTCTGAGGGAGTTTCCCACTGCTTTGCCAAGGCTCTAACCACAGCCTGAGATAGGGAAATGACTCAAAGCTAAGAGCCATATGTTGAGCTTTGCTTCATAATCTGTGACACAGTACATTTGAAACAATCTAATTTTAGGGGCGAAAATCTGATGAAAAATCCAGATGTAAAGTAAAGCTTTACATTTTGTCAAGCTTTTCTTTTGTCAAAATTATTGGGTGGAATCCAGAGAGCCCCTCCTACAACTGGAAGATATTTCTCTTTATGTAAGAGGGATCCCCAATTTCTTATCAATTTTCCCCAGTCTGACTGCAACCATTCAGATTGCATCCCACACCATTCCAGAGAGTCGTCTGTGCTTAAAAAGCCAGCCCACCCCATTCCAAAGGAATTTACGCTGCAGAAGATGATCCAGAGTGGGAGGCTTTTGGGGGGTGGGCTTCTTGCTAGTTATGGAATCTTTATCACCTGGACAGTACAAATATTGCCATTAGTATTAGTTAAGATAGCATTATCAAGCAAAAAAAAAAAGTAGCACAGTCTTATTCATTCAGCTGTGACAGTCCATGTAATCCTATACATGTCTGCACTGAAGTAAGTCTCTTTTAATTCAGTGGCACTCAGGTAAGTGGGATTTAGAGCTGCGTTCTAATTTCGTTTGAAGAACTGGGACATAGATTTGTCATACCTAATTTGTTCCATGACTATCTTTAGCTGGAACAACGTGCATGTATACATTGCTACTTAATAGGAAAACACTGCATTTATAAAAGTCACAAAAAGTACACAGAAACAATAGCTGTTCTTTGTACTGTATTAAAGGTAAAGGGACCCCAGACCATTAGGTCCAGTCGTAACCGACTCTGGGGTTACGGCGCTCATCTCGCATTATTGGCCGAGGGAGCCGGCGTACAACTTCCAGGTCATGTGGCCAGCATGACAAAGCTGCTTCTGGCGAACCAGAACAGCACACGGAAACACCGTTTACCTTCCCGCTGTAGCGGTACCTATTTATCTACTTGCACTTTGACGTGCTTTCGAACTGCTAGGTTGGCAGGAGCAGGGACCGAGCAATGGGAGCTCACCCCGTCGCGGGGATTCGAACCACCGACCTTCTGATCAGCAAGCCCTAGGCTCTGTGGTTTAACCCACAGCGCCACCCGCTGTCTTTGTATTAGGCTTACAGTATTGCCTTTTCTTTCTTACATTGTAGATGAAGGAAACAATGAAATATTGCTTAGTACAGAAGCACTACCGTTTCATAATTCCCTTATCCAGCGCATCCGAATTTGCCCAGATCAGAGATATATGGCTGCTGCGATTAAAAGTGCACATTCCGAAGAGTCTGCGTGTATTGTTGTGAAATTAGATACATTACCAAAAGTGGAATGTATCATCCCAAATGTCTTTAGCTTTGGTAAGCAGTTAGCATAAACCTCTTTCCTTTGTAATGTAATACGTATATCTCAGATGGAAGACCAGACTTCTATTATTGAATCTTCACATCATTCAGGTTTATCAGATGTTGCCCATGCATTTGTAATTTGTCTAAATAGATCCCTGTTTCAGCCTCCAAATAAAATAAAAGAAAGAAATTTGTGTCACTTATAATGAGTGATGTCACGGGCACTGCTCAATAGGTACTTGCAAACAGGAGTAAGTTGGCTTGGCAGGACAGGGGGGCAGTGAGGTGGGAGCTGCATGGACGCACTGGCAGGAGGGCTAGATTAGGGCTGTGGGTGTATGGCAGAGCCAATCTCACTGCTGCTCTATCCCACCTTCAGACCATCCCAATGAGTAGCAGTGACATTGCTGTCAGGAGGGAGGAGGCGCAGCACTGCACCAACTGCTTTTGCTCACAGCTGCATCCTCAAAGCTGCCATGTTTATGCTAGCTGTGAGGAAACTTTAATATTCACCATGATAAAATATTTTGCATCAGGTGCTGGGGGGGGGGGGAGAGCAGGAAGATTAAATTGAAGAAAGATGACTAAATCTAACTCAACAATGAAGAACTGTTACATGCTTATTGTTTAAGAGAAGGAAAGGTTCTAAGCCTGCACTGGTTATCTGCCGTTCTTCACATTAAATTCAAGCTTCTGGTCAGTGACTGAGATCCAAAGGGTCATACACAGACTACTGTGTGTGCTTGGAAGGTTTTTCATTTTCACATTTTCAACTTACCATAAATAAACACAATGGATTTCTCAAATTCCAAAACTAAAATCCTGGTTCCTTTCATAATTGCAAAAACACTAATTTGACTTTCCTTCCCTTCCCCCTCCATCCCCCAGAATGGGCTGCACATGAGATTCTCTTCTATACCACCCAGAAGAACCTACAGTGTCGTCATGTGTATTTATGTGATTTTAATAAAAAACACTCTGAGCTTGTTTATACGGAACACGATACAAGGTAACTGAATATATTGAGCAGTTTTCTCTCTGTGTGATCCATTTTGTATGTAATGGGAAACTGTGGTTTGCTTTAGCCAGGATCAAAACACTACTGTCAGTATGCAATGGGAGGTCTGAAGGAGGAGCATGTGAACCCAAAAATCATTTCTAGTTTAATATTAGGAGTGTGCACTGACCACAAAATTTTGTTTGGACCCTGATTCCGCTCTTTGGAAAAAGCCTTGGTCAAAAGTGCTTTGGATGCTGTCTGATTCGGTTCAACATCTGAGTTCAGGGCGGGGGGGGGGGAATTTCATTCCCTTTCCCTTGCTCTTAGGAAATCAAAATGTATATAAGTGGGGCAGCAGATCTTTGCCCTTTCTATGTAATTAGATATAAAGTATTTGAAGAGTTTTATCATATGCCCTTTAATTCTTCTCCAGACAAAACAAAGCCAGTTCCTTCTTATTTGCTCACAGGGCAAATGAATATAGGCTTGGATCCAGCCAGGTGTGCTCACAGGGCAAATGAATATAGGCTTGGAACCAGCTCAAGCAAAAGGCCTTTTTGCTTATACAATGGAGCTTTCCTGATGTTGGCTGCTTCCCTACCTGCAGCTGCAGCTCTCCCACTCCCCATACTGTATTAGGTACAATTCCCAAGCATCCCTCAATCCTCAGAAGCAGCTCTTCATGGGGCAGCTGCAAGGGAGTTGGGGAAGTCCTGTTTCATTCATATAATTATTCTTATTTCTTCGAATACAAACCACATTGATTTGGTGCACTTATCTATGTGCTGAAAGTATGCACCAAGAGTAGGTTTTGATCAAACACTTGTGTTTTTTTTTTAAAAAAAATGCAGAAATATTTCTTTTTCCTAAAAAGAAGGAAGTAAAGATCAGCTTGTAGCTTTCTTGGAAGAGTTAGAGTTCCATTGACAAAGAGGCTAATTTGCTGGGTTTTTGTATAAAGGGTCCACAACTTTGTAAGTCCTGTCCTGCATTAGTTTGTCCGTGTGCCGTGATTTTTAGTCCTTTGGAAAGAAAGCAGAATAAATGTTTGAACAACCTCTTGTTCTAATATTTATGTCTTGAATCTTTTCTTTACCTTTCCTTCCATGAAGCTGACAATCTCTGCCTTTTCAAAAGTTGTAAAATAAATTGTGGAGCCTAAATTCTACACATTACTGTATATGAGATAATGGTTTAAAAGGAAACACGAACCTGTAAAAATGAAACATGAAAATGTGAGAATTGCAGACTAAAAGAGAACATTAAACTCCAGTGTTACATAAGAAATAAAACGAATGCACTCAGAGATAGATAGATAGATAGATAGATAGATAGATAGATAGATAGATAGATAGATATTGGGTTGGATCCAGTCTTAGTTGGATTTAGTTCCCACTGAAATCAGTGGTCTTAATTCATGACTATTTGTCCCATTGATTTCCTTGCCACCTAAGTCCAACTAAGTCTTTATCCATTCCAACCCAATATACTTTTCATTTATTGTTAGATATGGATGTGGCTTGCAAAGTTCCTCAGTGAAAGTAATATGCAATGATTAAATATTTTGAAAGATTTCATATTCTGGAGTAGATGTCAAGCTATGGTACTCACTATGCACATCCAAAAATGTGATAATGTCACGACAGAGAAAGGACCAGAGCTCAGTAGCAAAAGGTCCCAGGTTCAATCCAAAGCATCTCCAGTCAAAAGCTGCATTACCCGGGGGTTAACGGTCAAAGGCTGCATGCCAAAAGTGTGCAGCCCTTGAGCCAATGAGATGGAGCCAGAGCAAAAAATGGGTGAGGCAGACTGCTGGGAGAGGGACAGAGGACTCCTGCCAGAGATCTGAACTGATTGTTTGCCAAGAGGCAACTGCAGCCCCGCTGTGGGCTGGATCAGCAAATAGGAATCTGCTTTACTGAGTCAGACTTTATCCCTAGACTCGTGTTATGTAAATGGCAATGGATAGCACCACCACCCCTTCTTTCTTTTTTGAAATTTCTGTTATCCAAATATCTTGTCTATCTCTACTGGTGATGTTTGTTAATAGTTTGTTATTTCCTTGCAGATATTTTGTGGATCTCTACCGCACAAAGGACAAGCGCTTTCTGACTATAAACAGTAACAGCAAGAATGCCTCTGAAGTGTGGTTGGTTGATTCCCACCACCCTTTTAAGTCTCCTGTTCTTGTGCAACAACGAACAGAAGGAGTCCTTTACCACGTTGAACACAGAAACAATGAGTTGTACATTCTTACTACATATGGAGACCCAGTGGGATACAAGGTATATAGGCAGAGGCGGAGCTAGCTGCACCAGCACTCGGTGTGGCGAGTGTCCCGGGGGGGTGGCATGGCGATGTCACTCCCCCTCAGGGATGACACCTGGGGCGGACTGCACCCACCGCATCCCCCTTCCTCCGCCAGTGGGTATAAGATGCAGATATGCAAGTAAGCGTTTAGGTTGCTTCCAACATCTAGTAGCAGCAGATCCAAACTATTCAATATCCCCCCCCCCCAAAAAAAAAGTTTAATACTTTTTAAAAGTCCATATATGGCTTTCAGGTGCATGGGCATGGTCCCTAACATGTATCCTCATTTGCTCCACCCAGCTTACATGCACTAAAAAAATGGGACAAAAAAAACATTCAGAGGAGACAATCAGCCATTGGAATGAAATACACACTTTAAACCAGGAGTAGGCAACCTCAGGCCCGTAGGCCGGATGCGGCCCAATCGCCTTCTCAATCCAACCCACGGATGGTCTGGGGATCAGCGTGTTTTTACATGAGTAGAATGTGTCCTTTTCTTTAAATTGCATATCTGGGTTATTTGCAGGGCATAAGAATTTGTTCACACACACACACACCCAAAAAAAGAAAATATAGTCCGGCCCACCACAGCCCATGGCTGAAAAAGGTTGCTGACCCCTGCTTTAAACTGAGTGAGCCCAACTGGACTTCTGGATTTTGTAGTGTTGAGTTCTAGACACCTTCATTATTATAAAGATAGGGTGAAGTAAGGATAATGAGATGCTAGATTCCCTTACCGTGTTGGATGGCTTTAAAAGAGGATTGGACAAATTCATGTAGGATCAGTGGCTGTCAGTGGCTACTAGCTGTGATAACTGCATATGAATGCCAGCTGCTGGGGAGCACAAGTGGGGAGAGTACTCCTGTGCTCATGTCCTGCTTCTCAATTTCTCGTAGGCATCTGGTTGGCCACTGAGGACAGGATGCTGGACTAGATAGTGCTTTTGTCTGCTCCAACAGCCCTCTCCTTATCTTCTTCATTACTTGGAAATGTAATAGAGAAAGCGAGCAAGCAGGGGTGCAATGTTTAGTTATTGATCAGTTACATTAATCAATCTTTGGATTGACTTTAAAATGCTTTCTATACATTTAGAAGAATAGAGTGTAAATTGGATGCTTTCAGTACAATGGGCACTTAGGATGTGCATGTTTCAAAAAAACAAGCTCTGAATTTTTTTTAATAATTTGACATTTCTAATGACAAGCATCATAATTCATTTTCCCACCAGTGGCTGCACCAGTTTTCAATTTATTTTGAAGTTTTATTGTGGTTTTAATTGTTTTTAGTTATTTAGAAACTGATCATTCTGCCCCCCCACCCCCATAACTCTTGACAGCAGAGCAGTCACTTAGCAAATAGACTTTCCACTTTATTTATTTTATTTAGTCCTTTAAAAACTGGTTGATTGAATTTTAAAAGCAGCAAATGGATAACTCTTCTCCAGCAAAACTACACAATCCCATTCATTCCTTGAATAGCACCCTCACGGTAGGTTGGTGCTAGTTCAAGTTCAGACCTATGAAATAATTCTATATTTTTGTTATTATGTATTTGAAAAAGATGGCTCTGAAATTCTACTGAAGGAGCTTCTGCTACTATTTCCTATTCTCTTTCATAAAAAGCAGAAGAATTTTCAACCTCCAGGGTTGGTATAAATCTATCACAGTTTCCATCATTAAATTCACTTTCATAGTATACATTGTTCTAGAAATGCAATTCTGTCCATTTCCACTCCTTAGCTCTGGTGCCCTTGTGGACCCCATTTCATTTTTTTATTGTCCTTCCTGCTGAGATATGTGGAAGCTTATAGGAAACACTGTAAAATAGTTGAAAAGAAATATAAAGTATTGCTCAGCTGGGCACTTTCTTGATTTATGGCTGGTCCTTGAGGAGAAACTGAAAACGTGTTACTTGGTTGGTTATTCCTTCTTTTGTTGCATTACCCTCAAATGATCAAAATTTAACATCCATATGCAGTATACTGTATATACATGACCTCCTGCTACAGAGGACAGTGGGAGAGAGATTATAGGTTTACCATTTCATCTGAAGATGAGTAGTAACATACTTGTTCAGATGCCATGAAACAACTAAGCACTACCTCTCCGGAATATCCAGAACTGTCAGGGGTAACATTACTCTAAGCTGCTAATGTGTCACCTATTGCTACTGTAAAGATATTAGTAGCTGAGGAAAAGATCAGCTTTCTGAAAACGTTTGCATATTGCATAATTTCCATTTTTTACATGTGTTTGGACTCTTCTTTGTTTGTAGCTAATGAAAGCTTCAGTTGACTCATGTGGTTTGGAGAACTGGCTGTCCATTTACACAGTGAAAGAAAATACCAAATTAATTGACTTAGAGATGTTCAAAGACTACTGTGTTGCGTTTCTGAAGTTCTGCGGTCATCTGTATTTAGATATTTTTTCTTTTGTGTCAAACTCAGTTCACAACGTTAAGGTAAATGTTTTGCTTTATACACCCACCCACCCTCCCATTTTTAAGCTTAGTATTTTATTGCTCAAGATTAATTTATAAATTAAGGGCAAGTTGTAGTTTGAACTTGGTTTATCCAGATGCCTCCAGGGATACACAAAAAAGTATAATATAATCAAGGTAGCATAAATAGTGATACACAAGGCTTTTTTTAAGCCGGAACTCTCTGGAACTGAGTTCTGGCATCTCTCAAGTGGGCACCGTTGCCATTATAAGAGAACATGGGAAGTGTCCATGGTGAGTTCCGGCACCTCTTTTTATAGAAAAAGAGCACTGGTTGTGCGTTTCATATAGCCTTTTAGTGCTGACTGCAAGGGTGATGGATCATAGTGTGGAAAACTGAGTATTTTGGAAAGTATCGTTTTAGATAATAGTAGACCAAGAAACAACAACAACAAAACATTGTGACTGCAGTTGTATAACCACGTACCTGGAACTAAACCTCATTGAACTCACTGGAACTTACTTCTGACTTTCTAAGTATACTGAGGAAATGGTTATCAGCAATGTAGCATTGCAGATTTTTATGCTGTGAGTATATAGGATAACAACTACATTGTGCTGCCATTATCCTTGGTTAAGTGGTTGCTTATAGTATCAGCCTGTTAGGTGGTGACCCAAATGTCCTGAGCCCCTGCCCCCACTTTTAAAGTGTGTTTTACTTTGCTTGTAGGGCTGCTACCCTATTCTGGTTCAGTGATGGAATAAAGTCCAATTGACTAATGAACAAGATGATCATTTTAAAAGCTTTATTTTAGAAGTTGTTTTTATGATGAAATGGAGGAGGTTCTGCTGTTGATTGCAAAAACCATCAATTGCTCCCCCAGATTTGTGACTGTGGGACAGTTTTGGAGCTAGCAAAATGTAATACTGAGGTCCAGCACCGAGGGCCTTCTGGTGGTTCCCTCACTGTGAGAAGCGAAATTACAGGGAACCAGGCAGAGGGCCTTCTCGGTAGTGGCACCCACCCTGTGGAACGCCCTCTCATCAGATGTCAAAGAAATAAACAACTATATGACATTTAGAAGACATCTGAAGGCAGCCCTGTTTAGGGTAGTTTTTAATGACTGATGATTTAATGTATTTCTAATCTTTTGCTGGAAGCCGCCCAGAGTGGCTGGGGAAACCCAGCCAGATAGGCGGGATAGAAATAAATTAGTATTAGTATTAATAGCCCAGCTATTTCCGAAATGCTTATTTTCAAAGTAAAACAATGTTACAAAATATTGGGTGGTTTTGTAGCATAAATGAAAAATCATTAGTGGTTCATCTTACATACATAAAACACAAAGTGAATCCTTATACCTGTACCTTGATTTATTTCCATAGTAAATTGCTGCATGCAGTCTTGAAGTAACCCTATAGAAATAACCCTTTTAATTAACCAAAAAGTCTCATTTATCTAAGATTAACTCTATTAGATAAAATTGACCATATTTCCTTCCTTGAAGCATAACTTTGTCAATCCAGGCTTTCTTTTGAACTTTATAAATCAAAGGACAAAAGCTCTGCCTCTTAAAAACCTTAGGCTAACTCCTGCCTTAAAACTCAGTTATCTGAAAATATTTCAAAATTTCACTTAGCATACTTGCAATAAAAGGGTAAACTTACACACTCCCAAACCATTCTCCTAATTGTAGCATTCAAGTTAAATATAGTACCCATTTTGTAGGATTTTCTAGACTTTTTAGAATGATCCTCTTCAGGTTTTAATCAATTACACGGAGTGCGGTTTTTCTGTGTAAAGCTTTTTGACTCTGACTGCCACAATTCCCAAAGCCTTTATCAACCTACTAACCAGAACTCCTTAAAAGAAAGTAAGCAGTGGGTAAGAGACCCTGCTGCTCTCAGAGAATGAATCCTGATTCTTTTCATTTCTAGGAGTGTTAAGTCTTAAAACATAATAGCCCTGAGTTTCTGAGTGTAGCTGTGCCAAAAAAATGATTTTGTTCTTCACAGTGGCTAGCGCTGGGAATAGAGTCAGAGGCAAGGATTCTAAGTGGCTGAGCTCTGCAAAGCCGATGCATGGCCTCAGTGCAATAACTGACGTTGACTTGGCTGCATTTCAAGTTGGATAGAGTGAGAGAGCAGACGGGGGGGGGGGGAGAGAGAAGAAAGATTTTCAAAACTTCCTAATAATACAGGGGTGTCAGGGGTCAGTAAGACAAACATCCCTAAAACAGATACATAAGCATCACAATGGCTGTGTTTACTTAATGCCAATATATCGTTTTTAAAGGTGATTTGATTGCTTTGCTCGCTCCCTTTGTTTCAAAACAACGTAATATTCTGTTTTCCACTTGCATTATTGTTGAACCTCATTAAGCAGCTTTTAAGGAAGGGGGAAAGTTAGCTAAATTGTTGCCTTCATTGTCACACTGTTTCTTTTGACTTTTTTCGCCTCTTAATTTACGGAGAGGAAGAGAGAGCGGGGGGAAAGCAACTCCTGGCAAACACATATGCCAAAGTTAATTAAGCTTGAAGTTTGAATCCTTTCATCAGAGGGGAAGCCTGGGATTCAGTTATGTAGAGAAAATCTCAAAGCCTGGGGAGCGGGGTATTACTAACTGTGGGTTTTTTACTCCCAGCTACCTGCCTGGGCCTGTTCATTTGAATTGGATCCTCATCCTGAGTACACCGCCAGCACTTTCTACTTTTGGCTCATCTCCCCAGTTCAACCTCCAGTACGTTTTGCATATTCAGTGATGAAAAACAGCCTTATTGAGCACACTGAGCAAGAGGTGCCAGTTACAATGAATTGTCACACTGTACGATTAGAAGCTAAAAGCAAGGTAAGACTTTCTGTTCTCTTCCTGCCCTTTTTAAAGCAGCAACTGGAAGGAAAATAGAAATTGACACCATATAATGGCCTCTGGATGTGCATATTCACTAGACCTATGAGTGTTTCTTTTCAGCCCTGCAGAAAGAGATTCAGGAAATTTAAATTTGCTTTTTTTCTGTTTTTACTTTTTGAGAATATTGAAGGTGATGGTGTTATTTCTTTAGGCAAGAGAAAATGTCATGGTACACGAGACTTACTGAGTTGTCTCTTATCACATTAATACTTGGTTTATCCTGCTGGAAGAGAAGGACAGCTTGACATCACCTGCTCCTACTACAAATAAAAACAACCAGAAACAAGTAACATCTGTGACAGCAAAAAATATTCATGCAAAAATCCCCTCCCACAATTTTTTTCATGTGTGTTAAATCTTTATGAAATGCAAAGGAGAGTAAAATAACTTGACTTTGCTTTATGTGTGTTTCAGTCACACAGGGGAAAATTCATCTCAAACTTGCAAGCTTTAAGATAAATATATATGTATATAGAAATGCTAAGTTTATAATAAAAGCTTTGCTGCTGCACTAAGTGCTAAGCTGCTCAGGTCATAATGCAGATGGGTATCATTAGAGGGTGTAGGAGGAGCCAGTTGCTTTCATGGTTTATAGATTTCTCAGGTGTTGCGTTTAAATGAGTTTTTATGCTCCACATTGGTAAACGAACCCAGTGGCAGGCTAATCTCCGTTTCATTTGTCAAGAGTGCTTTTGCGCAAAGTGCCAAGGAATTACTGTAATAAGAAAAACATGTTTAAAATATGTAATTGAAGCTTTTGTACCTGTGCATTCCTTGTGAACTTTGAAACATCCTTTCATGCAAAATACTCCCTCATTTTCAGGATGAAACTTGCGTGCCAATTACAGTTTTTCATAAAGCCAATTCTAAAGAGCTGCGCAGGATGCCACTTCTGGTTCATGTATATGGAGCTTATGGCATAGACTTGAACATGAGCTTTAAAGCAGAAAATTTAATGCTAATCAAGGATGGGTGGATATTAGCATACTGTCATGTTAGGTAAGATCTATACACTAAAAGCCATTGTCTTGTGGCTTCTGTTGCTTGTGAAAATGTGATTGATATATTCTCAGTGCTTGAAGTTTTCCTTTTGACTATAAAGTTTCCCATTCCATTTGCAAACAATTTCCTCCTAAATTTATGTTACCTATTGTTTGCCGATAATTTCTTAAAATTACTGTTGCTTAGATGAATTCAGTTAGATTCAAGGGATGAAAATGCAGCTGTTTCAGTTCTTTGGCTTAGTGAAAACTGATTGGATTTTCGAAAGCCTTTTTGAGATCTTTCATACTATTCCTGTGGTAGCTTCCCCCATATAAGGCTTTTCTTTCAGCATGTCATGTAAAATTCTATTCTGATATTGCATTAGCCTTATGGTGATTTACATTCACCTAAAAACAAATAATGAAGGATATATTTGCTGCCAAAAAGTCACCTTAGTTTTTTATAAACCTATCCCATTAACTAATTTTTCTGTCTTATTTTGTGTGGCAGCATATAAAGGACTTTCAACTGTTCCACATAATTCTAAATAACCAATACAGCAGCTGAAAATAATTCAAAAGAAAATAGTTTCTCTCTCTCCCACTCTCTCTGCATGATTTTGTAAAACAACAAAATAAACAATAAAATTTATTTAGACAAATCATTACTGGTTATTTTTGTATGACACCACAGTTGATACATAGCATATCTCAGGATGCCAGGTCCTCAACTCAGTTTTGATGGAATTGACAAATATAACACATAAATATATAAAAAGTAAGATTCCCCCCCCCCCTTGTTGTAACACAACACGGAAGTAAGTCCAATTACCAAGTAAGACTAGGTTTTTTCCTAAAAAATAATGTCCAAAATTTGGGAGCATCTTATACACGGATAGATCTTCCCCCATTTTCTTAAATCGGAGTCCCCAAAAATAGAGGGTGTCTTATACATGGGGGCGTCTTATAGACAGAAAAATACGGTACTTCCCTATATGTGTTCTTGGGATTGTGGCCTTGGGCTGCCCTTGGTTTCAATAGGGGAAAATATATAAATCATTTGGAAATTAATTCTATGCCAGCCTTTTTAAAAGAAGCAGAATTTGTACAGAAGCAAAAAGAAAAAGAAAAGGCCCCAATGTTACTCAGAAGTGGGCACTAGCCTGACGTAAGGCATGCTTCTTCTTTTTGTACTTCTGCTATGATATGGGACTAGTGGGTCTCAGTCTGTGTGCTCTGTGAATCCAAACAACCCCTGGAGCTCACCGATCTGAAATTACAGCAGAAGTGCACATGACTCCCATATCTGCTTCCCCTCCTTCCACATAATGTTTAAACAGGCTTTTCACCATCTTAACCTTATTTCCAAATTGAAAAACTGCTCTGGGTGGTAGGTCTTACCTGTAAATTTAGAAATGCTATGTGTTTGTTTGTATTGTTTCAAGAATGTGAGCAACTTTATACCTCTTTCCTGATTAGCAAACCTGACTAAGGTATTGGAAAAATCTGTGCTGAGTTTTAAAATACAGTAGTTTAGGCAAAATAAAATAAAATACAATCACTGTAAAACGATACTTTGCTTTCAGAACAGTTTTAAGAATTTTGCATTGCCTTGAAGTGAATGAATGAATAAATAAATAACTTTTCTCCAGAATACTAAACATAATGGGTTGGGTCCAGCTGAGCTCTTCCGTGAATGGAAGTCCTTGCATTTCCAAAGAAGCTTTAAGCAAAGGCTTGTAGGGACAAAAGATGGAGTGACAGCGCTTGCCAATTTAGGTTGACCAGGTGTCTTACTTTACGGAGGACAGATTTCTGTTTGAAAAGCTGCCCATTCCAAGTTCAGTTTAATGTTTAAAAAATAAGAAGGGAGAACAGTTAGCTCCTAGACAACAGACTGAGGAGGCACATAGGTCACAGTCTCCCCAACACTGCTGAGATTATTTGTATTTCTGCTTAAATTGTTGTGATAATTTCTGAGTTTGCATACATAAATATTAGCATATGCACATTTTATGCAAATTGGTGCCCTCTTTCACCCTCTCTTTCGAGATGCACTTCCCATTTTTCAGTGATGCGTAAATAAGCACCCTATGCTGGTTTCCACCTGCAGCCCTCTGCCCCACCTCCCATTTTCTTCCAGGGGTTCCCCTGGTCCTCTGAAGCAGGTTTTCAGGGCATGGAAAAGGAAGAAAGGACCTGCAAAAATTGCCTTGTCCCCTTTCATATGCAAAAGTTGACCGCACTCGCATAGATCTGTGGATCTAGCTGTTTTATCACTTCTTTAGCTGTAAAATTTTGACAAAAACATGTGAAAGCTTTAAAGCAGGGGTCCCCAAACTAAGGCCCGGGGGCCGGATGCAGCCCAATCACCTTCTAAATCCGGCCCGCGGACAATCCGGGAATCAGCGTGTTTTTACATGAGTAGAATGTGTCCTTTTATTTAAAATGCATCTCTGGGTTATTTGTGGGGCCTGCCTGATGTTTTTACATGAGTAGAATGTGTCCTTTTGTTTAAAATGCTTCTCTGGGTTATTTGTGGGGCATAGGAATTTGTTCATATTCCCCCCCCCAATATAGTCTGGCCCCCCACAAGGTCTGAGGGACAGTGGACCGGCCCCCTGCTGAAAAAGTTTGCTGACCCCTGCTTTAAATAGACATCAAAGCACATGTATTGGCCTATTTATGACATAGGAGGGCTTCCGTATATATTAGAAAATGGTGGTTGTCTTTTAAGAGATGTGTAACATTTCTCAGTTGTTTCATTGTTGTTTTTATTTGTCAGAGGTGGAGGAGAGTTAGGCCTGAGATGGCATAAAGATGGCAGTATGACAAAGAAGCACAATGGTATTCAAGACCTCCAGGCCTGCATAAAGTTGTTACATGAACTGGGATATTCTCAGCCAGCGCTTACAGCACTGACGAGTGTGAGTGCTGGAGGAGTTCTTGCAGGAGCTCTCTACAATAATGATCCTCACCTTATCAGAGCTATGGTTTTACAGGTGAGATTACTGCTACTAAATTTCATTCCACTCAAGTGCAAAGGTTATTGCAGGCCTCCTACCCTTCCTTAAAGATCAGAATGAAGGGCTTTTGCAAGTCTCCCTCTCTTCCCTTTTAAGTCTCCAGCCTCACTCTGATCTAAAAGTGGAGGTGGAGGTCCTCTCAAAGGTTTCTGCAAGCCTTCCCCTCCCCCGATTAAGATGGCAGCAAATTTCCCCATCTCTGACTTAGAAGGTCTGCACCGGGTGTTGGACCAGAGAGACAGACTTATTATTACATATTTATTAAATTTATATACCGTCCTATACCCGCAGGTCTCAGGATGCTGCACAGGATAAAATCATGATATAAAAACACAAAATACATAATTAAAATAAAAACAAGAACAACCCAATAATGCCCCCCTCCACACCAATAACCACTTTGATGTCCAGTGGCATCCCCAGCCCAGGGAGCCTCAGGCGTGGTGTTGGAGAACTTCAGTATCCATATGGAGGTTGCCACTGAACCTCCTTGGGACTTCATGGCCTCCATGGCATTGCCTCAAAGGGTCATCAGTCCAACATGTTTGGCAAGACACACTGTTGATGTAGTTTTCACTCCCAAGTGGTATGGGAAATGGACCGCAGATTGGGGTGGGGTTGGGGTGTAATGCACACCCTTGTCATGGTCAAATCATTACATAATGAAGTTTGAACTAGTTGCAGCAATTTCCCCCTGTAATAGTGGTGGGCCCATTCCAGATGTTTTCTCTTCAGAGACTGATGGCACCTGTGGGGTTGCTGAATACTCTGGGGATCTTGAAGCAAAGGTAGTTGATGATCTTATTGAAGGCCTGGTTTTGCTATGGATAACAACAACATCAACAACAATATATTTATATGCCACCCATCTTACTGGGTTCCCCCAGCCACGCTGGGTGGCTTCCAACAATTATACCAATATGGAACAGGCATTGTGGTTATTTAAAAGGGCTTACAAGGATCTCTCCAACGTGGGTGAATGGGCAAATAAAATTCAGTAAGCAAATGGAAAGTATTTCTCCTCAAACGTGTTAACCATTAATATGCATGAAGATTCTACTACTAATTTCTTACAACGGCCTAATTAGAGGACCTGGTTGGGTACACTGGGAAATATCAGCAGGCTTACATATTACATCTGGGTTTTTAAAATTTTATATAATTAGTCTTTTGAAGTTGTGGGGAAAAAATGTTCATTTTATTCACAGGCCCCATTCCTGGATGTTTTAAATACAATGTTGGACCCTCATCTCCCCCTAACTATTGAAGAACAAGAAGAATGGGGTAATCCTTTGGTTGATGAGACTTGCAAGGAATATATCCAAAGCTACTGTCCCTATCAGAATATTAGGCCACAGGTACCAGTTCATCTATTCTTAATACTACAAAGTGCATTTCAAGCAAGCGGGGGGGGGGGATGAATCTCAATAGCAGTTTTTACAGTTCAGACAGGTGTTTTTAGGAATGGTTGTGATCCAAGCCAAGTTAAGAACCTTCAATAGGACGGTACTAAGAAACTGCTTTAGCTGCGGATCTGTGCATGCCTAGAAGCCCTATCAAAAGCAATTAAACTAACTTCTTAGTAACACAGCTAGAATTGCCCTGTAACTCTTCATACTTACAAACATACATAATTTTATCAATATGACATACATACAAACATACATAATTTTATCCATAAATTTTTTACCTTTCTACAGTTCAAACCATGCTCAAGGCAGCTTACAACATGAAAAAATACACGTCATGTGCAACCCCTAGCAGAAGGTCAGTTCACAGGCCAGCCCAAATTATCCAGGCTCCTTTGCAAAGTAACGAGACATGGAAATGTTATTCCCAAGATCAGATATAAGCCTAAGTAGAGAGAAAGCAATATTAGGAGAGAACAAAGCACCACATCACATCCTTAACATAACACATCTCTCAGTTGTGTTGAAAGAGAGAGGAGGATGAATTGCAGCAGCGATGGGCTGGCAAGATTTTCCTTTGAGTTTCTTTCCAGTCTCAGTCATACAAGATGTTTACAGGGGAGTTTTAACAGAAAGCAAGTGCAGTGCTTTACTAAGTCACAGATAAAATATTTTCATAATTGTCAAATATGACTGGCATGAGTGGTTTCTTCATTTATATAATCAAATCTGTGAAATGCTTCTCTCCTGCTGACATTGCAGAGTGACTTCCACCCAGTTAAAAATTAATTGCTGCACAGTAACTCCATCCTGCTAACTCAGACATTTCCTCTCCTCCCCAACCCCCCTCCCTTTGCTCTAGAATTATCCTTCTGCTTTCATCACAGCCTCTGAAAACGATCAACGCATACCTCTGGCTGGGCTATTAAGATACATCTGTAAACTTAGAAAAGCTGTACAAGCTTTCCATGCCCAAGACAACTGCACAAAAGTGAAAGGTAAAATTAGAAATCTGTGGTTAGCTGAATCATCATACTGTACAGTATGAGAAATTGTTGCAATGGAAGGACTGTTGCCCCAATCCAACAATAACATGCATATGTACAAATATTTTTGTCCAAGCTGAATTCTTGCAAACACAACCTATGCAAACACAACCTTAAATAAGAGCTCTGCAGCTGCATAAACCTCTTCTTCAAGGGATGGGGATGTGGGTCTAGATTCAGTGTTCAGCTTCCTTCCCCACCCCTCCATTCCAAACAGATTATTGGTACCACTGAAAGATCCAATTCGGGTCAGATCAGATTATTTTCCTGTTCCCTTTTTGCGCTTGCTGTTGCTTGCACATACATTACAAAGCAACTGAAGCAAGAACTACTTTAGGACTCTTGTGTGACGCGGCTCAAGGCTTCAGTTCCTCATGAGTAGACAGAGAAGGGTGATGACTGGATCTTAAGTCACAGCCTTGGTGGTTGAAGGGCTGGGTTGTGAGGGCTGAAATGCTCAGTAGAGATTACATGGACAAACAGGAGTTTCTGCTGTGTGGACATCTACCATCATCAAAGATGGGCAAGATGATGGTGGACACACTTTTATGGAGAAGCAGATTAAATCAGAACTAGCACATCTTTTGACCAGAAGCTCGATAAATCTCCCAAGTCCTTGTTGAATGCACAAATGTGGCGTGGTAATGGTGGTGTAAATGCAGTCTTTGCCTTAAAGTGCATCACATGTAATGGCTATTATGATAACTGTCCTGGCAAAACCAGCAACTGGGTCACTTTTTTTTTTATGGGATAAATGACCAAAATGAGTTTATATTACAAAAGTGCTTTGGAGGAAACATGTACAGGATACCTTCAAAATAACTGATCCCCATCAGTCATTAAGCACAAAAGGTCATGATAAAATACTGAATTTACTTTCGTCACCAGTAGAGTATATAACTTGTTGCTACAAGAAAAAAACAGCTTCTCCTCCACTCTTGCCTCATCCTTTGTTGGCCTTTTCTGCTTGTTTCAGGACTTCAGATGCCTAATATTCTCTTAGATGTTCAACCAGGAGGCAGTCATTGTGCTCCATCTTGGGATGATTCTTTAAATCAGGTATCCTCACTGTGTTCTTTTTTGCAATCAAAAAGGGAAACAGCACAGATCAGTGCTATACACTGTGGAGATAATTGCTCTCATGTTGTGAGATAAAAACTGAAACTTCAAGGGTCGTGAACGTTTGAGGAATAATATGTATGCATGTACAGTGTTTGTGATTCCCAAATAACCATCTCAAATCTGCACACCACCGCTTATCTACCTACCACCATCTCTCCTGTGATCTCTACACACAGGGCCAGCCTTACCATTAGACAGAATGAAGCAACTGCTTCAGGTGGCAGATGTTGTGGGGACAGCAAAAGCACCCCCAGCTGTTCCTCCCGAGCCTGCCAGCCATTCCCCTTTGTTGCCTCTCCTGCAGCCCCTAAACTGGCCTGCTACCTCGGGTACATGGGTGATGCTATCCTATCACCAATGTGGAAGTGAAATTCAGTTGTCAGTCCAAGTGGTAAGGGGACGTCCTGTTGTATTTCATCTCAGGCAGCAAAATTTATTTGACTGGCCATGTCTGCATGCATTGCCTTTCATTCCTCTCCCTGGTGACTTCCTGGGGGGAAAACACCCTGGAAGGGGGGGGGAGCATTTATCCTGGAAGGTTAAAGGGAAGACTGAGCAAAACACTTGAAGTGGGTGACGCCATTCATAAGCACAAGTGTTTGGTGGCTGTCCATTTTAAGATGAATACTGCAAAGTCACCTTGAATGGGCAGGAGAAGCTGCTATGTGAATTGGTCAATACAAGCTGATCTTGAGCCCAGTACCTACCTAGATCAGATGTTAAAAGAACATTTGCTTGTGTACGACATTAACGCTTCTCGTGCTTTATTTAGTGTAGACATGTTTTAATTGTTCTGCTTTCTACTTGAGTGTTTCATAAATAATACTTTCCCTCCTAATAAATAAGAGGCCCCTTGTTGGAAAAAAGAGACTCTGCACCTCTTTTTCCATGAATGCAAATGGCTTCTATTCACGACGCACCAACTTTGGATATCACCCAGCAGGAAGAAAATGCTATATCTATTTTAAAAAGTAATTGGTCATCATCCAACCAGAGGAATCCTACAGATGGCATTTATGTCTTTCTTCTTGAGAGGCTCAATTCACGAGCCAATTCACTAGCATCTGTTTTGGGGGACTGGGGTGGGCAGAGGCCTGGATTCAGCCATTACCCTTCCACCCCAAAAGCTGATTGGTACTGTTGAAAACAGGCTGACTTCACTGTGCAAGGATTGAGCTTCTTACATCATACACTGCAAATTCAGCAAGGAAGGTATTCCACTTTAATTCCCCCAACACTGGTGCCAGTACTCATATGGGCTTCTTGCTATGTATTTCAGGAACATGCTACACATACCCACGTGTATGTATGTTTTTGCTAATTATTTATTAATTTAGCTCTTTTGTACATCACTCTGCAAGCAGTTCTTGGGAACCTTCTCTCTCTCTTTTTGGCTGAAAACAATCAATTAGAAAAAACAAGAAGGAATTTCAGCGTACGAAAAAGCAACGTGCACAAAAATAATTCTTTGTTGCTTTCCCCCTGCACAGTTGAATTCAGCTTGTCTACTTAGCATAGAGTGCGTACACATGAGCAAGACACTTTCTTCATCCACTGGCTACAGTGGGAAGAAGCAAAGCAATTTCGAAAGCATTTTTGTGACACCGGCTTCAGACTCGCTGCCACTATTCTAGTCACAAGCTGTGCTATACCTGACAGTAATGCTCAATTCACAGGAAGCTTTTCTGATCTCAGTGAAAAGCCCATTACAACAGCTGCCATTTTATAAAGAGAATTGAGCAGGAAGAACTCTGATTACTGTACAGACTGCAGGAGAATCCACATTATTATACCCAATGTTACAGGAGCACGAATTGCACTGGGAGGGAAGCAGCAATAGAGTGGGGAAAGAGGGAGTTATACTTCTCTGAAATGTGCAAAGTGCTATGAAGTGTCTGCTGGTTTTTTCACAGTGAAATGTTTTTCATTGTTTTAGGCTTCGACACAACTAGCATTTTTGTACAAGGAGCTTGGACTTGACAAACGGCAGTAACTCTGCAAAGCTGGAATTTTTCTCCCAATTCCTAAAGCCAACGGAAATATTTTTTGTGGAATAAGAAACTATTTAAACTAATTTTATTTTAGAATTGGCTAAAGTATTCCAGGGTAATTGTTCATGAATTTGTAATTACATATTTTTTCTTAAAAACTGAAAACCCTGTATACCTTCAAATGTCTTTTTTTTTTTACAAAATAAAAAGTATGTTTACCTGAATTAATTTTATTACACCTTCCGCAAGGTCATTCACAATAATTTCTCTCTCTCTCTTACATCATAGATCTTTGCTTATGTTACAGATGTATGGTGTATTACTATTGCTACAAGTTTGTCGTGGCCTCTGGCTAGAACAAATGAACACATGAGCTGAACAATATAAAAGAGCAATTACAAATCATAGAATACAAAATCATAGAAACCAGAAACAAAACAGTAAAAATAATAACTAAAATATCGTAGAGACCAAAAATCAGTAAAGAGGGCAAGCTTACCACCCTAGGCAAGGTAATCTACAATCTGGGAGTTTCCAGGGTAGTTCAAACAGAATTACAAGCCTGGTAGATGAAGGGAACGCTGTGGATGTAGCCTATCTTGATTTCAGCAAGGCCTTTGACAAGGTGCCCCATGATATTCTTGTAAAGAAGCTGGTAAAATGCGGGCTAGACAATGCTACCATTCAGTGGATTTGTAACTGGCTTACTGACCGAACCCAAAGGGTGCTCATCAATGGCTCCTCCTTATCCTGGAGAGTAGTGACTAGTGGGGTGCCACAGGGTTCTGTCTTGGGCCCAGTCTTATTCAACATCTTTATCAATGACTTGGATGATGGGCTTGAGGGCATCCTGAGCAAGTTTGCAGACGACACCAAATTGGGAGCGGTGGTTAATACCCCAGAGGACAGGATCACACTTCAAAATGACCTTAACAGATTAGACAACTGGGCCAAAGCAAACAAGATGAATTTTAACAAGGAGAAATGTAAGGTACTACACTTGGGCAGAAAAAATGAAAGGCACAAATACAGGATGGGTGACACCTGGCTTGAGAGCAGTACATGTGAAAAGGATCTAGGAGTCTTGGTAGACCACAAACTTGACATGAGTCAGCAGTGTGATGCAGCAGCTAAAAAAGCCAATGCAATTCTGGGCTGCATCAATAGGAGTATAGCATCTAGATCAAGGGAAGTAATAGTACCACTATATTCTGCTCTGGTCAGACCTCACCTGGAGTACTGTGTCCAGTTCTGGGCACCACAGTTCAAGAAGGATACTGACAAACTGGAACGTGTCCAGAGGAGGGCAACCAAAATGGTCAAAGGCCTGGAAACAATGCCTTATGAGGAACGGCTTAGGGAGCTGGGTATGTTTAGCCTGGAGAAGAGAAGGTTAAGGGGTGATATGATAGCCATGTTCAAATATATGAAAGGATGTCATATGGAGGAGGGAGAAAGATTGTTTTCTGCTGCTCCAGAGAAGCGGACACGAAGCAATGGATTCAAACTACAAGAAAGAAGCTTCCACCTAAACATTAGGAAGAACTTCCTGACAGTAAGAGCTGTTCGGCAGTGGAATTTGCTACCAAGGAGTGTGGTGGAGTCTCCTTCTTTGGAGGTCTTTAAGCAGAGGCTTGACAGGCATATGTCAAGAATGCTTTGATGGTGTTTCCTGCTTGGCAGGGGGTTGGACTGGATGACCCTTGTGGCCTCTTCCAACTCTATGATTCTATGATTCTATGAAACAGAATGAAGCTATTCTTAAGGACATGTTGTAGACTGTAAGCTCATACACCCTTGTGTGGGAGTAAGCCTCAGCAGGACGTACTTGTAAATAGACTAGGATTGCACTGTTAGTGCTTTAAATGCCAAACCTGGCACCATTAATTGAATCCAGAAACAAACTGGGAATCAGTGCAGTTGGTGAAGGACTAGAGTGATATGTTCTGTTCTCCTGACTCCTGTCAGAAGTTTGGCAAAGTTTCCAGATGGTTTTCAAGGGCCACCCTATGTAGTGCTCGTAACAGAATGGTTCAACCATTACAGATGCATTCCTTTTCATTATGCTAGAAGATAATCCCAAATTCTGCATTTATCTCTGCTGCCATGAAGGTAGGAGATGAAGTTTAGACTACGCATGTGGCAGACTCGTAGTTGGAGGAGACCTGGGAACTAATTCTAGTCCAGCCACTGCTCAATGCGTGAAATTATTTCTGATAAGAGATATTACAAGTAAGTGGAGACAGCGATGCCCCCAAATGACCTGCTGCAGTTTTTTGTTTTGTTTTTTACTTTTGCTTTAGTCATTTTTATTGGCTTTTTAAAGTCTAAGTATAGAACCTAGGATAGAAAAATCAAAAACCGAGGAACACAATGCAACTGTCAAGGAAAGGGAGCATGGATAGTACAATCCAATCCAATACAACATAAAAAGGTCATTTTGAGAGTTCCAAATCTCAAGGGAGCCCTCCGAGTGTCTCTGCGTGGTTAATGTATGTATAGTATACTGTATAACCAAATATTCACCAAATAGCATGAAAAGCATCATGTTTAACTGTACCCTGTAGCACTCGAACTTGGCAAGTGATCTTTTCAGATATACCGTAGCAGCGTTCCAAACATTCAAGGTTCCAAATTCTGTAAAGTTTTCCATTTTTGGACAGCTGGCAAACAAGTAACACCTACACACCCAAACGCTATTTAAACACAGCATTCAAATTTGGTCCTTCAAAGCTGCTGCCCCTTTTGTAAAGAAATTACAACTCATAGATTTGGAACAAACCATTGCCACTTAGCAATACGCATAGAGCAAATTGAAGGCGCTTGAATAGCATGCCTTTTCTGCAACAAAACACTTCCCTTTGAAAGCTTCAATCTGGTGGATGGGTTCGCTTGTCCAGTATTCCAAAATGAGTCCTTCTCCCTTTTCAGTTACGACTGCTTTGGTATTTACTACTTTGCCACTGTTGACAACATTCGTGCTTAGCTTTACAGTAGCTTCGGAGGGAATACCAGGAACCGAACCCTGCAGATCTGTTACGGTCTCCAGTCCAAAATTTAGGACCACCATAAACACTTGATCTAACCCATCCAGTTCCCTCACATATACAAAGACGTCACTGTCATTCCAAACGTAACACATCCATCCTCTAAAAATAGGAAGCTCGTTGGCGCGAATGGAACTGAGCTCTCGGTACAAGCGGAGTGTAGAATTCTGTTGAGACTCTTGCTCCTGTAATGTAATGGTTGCTTCCTTTAGTCAATTTTCAGATGCTGAAAGGACAATCATTTCTCATTCCATGGCTGCCTGTGACCTCTGCTGCTCCTACTCTACCACCCTCAGTCAGCCAAAGGTCTACTGCCCCCTTCAATGACTTTTCTCCTTGCATGGAACTGCCTCCCTGCCCATGGTGCAACCTCACCTGCTGCCTTCAAATGACACTTGTGCACATTCTTCTCTCTCGACCTTTTTTCAACCTTTCCCTGCTCTGTTGTTTCCCCATTATCTATTTTAGACTGAAACCTCATTGGGAGCATATGTTACCTCTATAAGACACCATATGCATTCTGGGCCTATGCACAGCGTTATGCACAACCCTCAGCTGATTGATCGGGGGGGGGCAATTTTAAGTGCTGTGCATAATTTTAATAGTTAAAGTCGCCAGTTATTTTTTAGCCTTTTTATTGTGGTCTCAAATGGGCTCTCGAATTTAAAGTACCATCATTCATTTTTTTCAGGCTATTTAGTGTGTTACTGTTTAATAGGTTATTGTATTTTAATATTCTGTTGGAAGCCGCCCAGAGTGGCTGGGGAAACCCAGCCAGGTGGGTGGGGTATAAATATATTATTATTATTATTATTATTATTATTATTATTATTATTGTTATTATTGTTATTATTATTACTGTAATATGGAAAGGAAGATAAAATATTTTCTTACAGCAATGGGTGGCTGCTTTATTAAATTGTAAGATACATTACTCTTTCTGATAGGGCAATAAAGCATCTATATTGAGGTATCAGCAATAGGCAAATGTTAGAATAAATCAACTTACAGTGCAATCCTATACATGTCCACCTGGAAGTAAATCCTAGTTAGTTCAGTGGGGCTTACTCCTAGGTAAATAGGTATAGAATTGCTGCACACCAATGCAATCTTGACCTCAGAAGTAAGTCCCACTGAATTCAGTGATGCTTGCTTCTAGGTAAGTGGAACTTTGGATTGCAGCCTTACTTCCAAACAAGTGTGTTTTGGATTGCAGCCTAAAATGATTTAATGGTCTGCCAGTCCTAGGTAAGCCCACACCGATTTCCCATACAATTTGTTTCAGGCTTAATAGCTATGCCTTCCCATCAACTCTGAATGTGGAAAGAGGGTCACTGCTCTGGGAATCATCCAGAGCAGGGGTTCCCAACAAAATTTTCTCGAGGACCCCTCATCGAGCCGCTATTGTGACAAGGACCCCCATTAATTCCTAATCCTAAAATTAAAAAGTGAGAGCCAAATTAAGAGTCTTTTTATATTTTATCTGTATATTTTATCTTCTTCATCTGTAGGCCTTTGTCGTTTTAACGAAGCACTTTTTAACCAACGGTCCATTTTTAACTATGCGAACTGTAGCTTCCGCGAAAAACAACGCTTTGTTTACAAACACTACTGTTTTGCAAAGAGGCAGCGCGCACCAGGGAGGAGGGAGGGGAATGGAGAAGACAGGGTACCTGCGCAGTAGCGCACAAATGAAGCCGACGCGCGCAAAGCATCTTGGGGAGGTGAGCGTTAGTAGAATGCGCACGCTGCCTCTTTGCAAAACAGTAGTGTTTGTAAAGCGCCACCTAACGGCATACAGCAGAACTACTGCCTCTATCTAATTCTAGTTTTGCGCTAGACTCTGCTCATGCAGAAAGCGGCCAAAACAAAAAATCTGTTATCATACGAAATATATTTAATATATTTTTTATTCTAATAGCATCTTGCGGACCCCTCTGGCATAGCTCGCGGACCCCTGGGGGTCCACGGACCACCTGTTGGGAACCACTGATCCAGAGTTTTACTTCTGTAAATGTGAGGCGGCCTCATTCAAACTGGGGCTGGATTGTCACACTTACATTTTTAAGTATCTTGATAATACTGGCCCTACTAAAGAAAATAATTTGTAATTTATTTGAACAAGAGAGAAAAGTGCTTCAGTCATCATACTTACCTTCACATTTATATTTGGATAGTCAGGATTTACAGGTATCCAGGTTGAGTTGCCTTCACTAAAGCCAGCATTAAGAGTATCATCCCACTGCATGGGTGATTTTTCTGGAAAGGTTGCCTTGAAAAAAACCAAGAAGACATTATTCACTGCTAATACGGGGTCACACGCAAGTCAATTGCACATAAGTGGAGGTTATGCCTGTACTTCAGGTGTGGTCTGACCAAAGCAGAATAGAATGGTACTATTACTTCCCTTGATCTGGACACTATACTTCTGTTGATGCAGCCTAGAATAGCATTAGCTTTTTCTTTTGCTGCTGCATCACACTGTTGGTTCATGTTAAGCTGTTGTCTACTAACACCCCTAGTAGATCCTTTTCACATGTACTGCTGGCAAGCCAGGTGTCCCCCAACTTATACTGGTGCAGCTGGTTATTCCTGCCTAAGTACAGAACCTGACATTTGTCCCTCTTCAAATTCTTTTGGGGGGGGGGCTAGTACTCCAATCTGTTAAGGACATCTTGAATCCTGATTCTGGCTTCAGAGGCATTAACTACCCCTCCCAGTTTGGTGTCATCTGCAAATTTGTTGAGCATCCCCTCAATTCATACGTCCAAGTCGTTTATAAAGATGCTAGATAACAGGTCCAGGACAGAACCCTGTGGGACCCCAGTTGTCACTTTTTTCAATGATGATGAGGGACCATTAATGAGCACTCTTGGGCTTGATGTTCTTGGACTCCAACTTGCATCAGCCCCTAAGAGAATGGCCAATAGTTAGGGATGATGGCAGTCATAGTTCAACAACATCTGGAAGGCCCACCAGTCCTGTTTTAGGAGAAACATAAACAACACAGGCATTGGAGGGGGGGGGAATTAACAGCACTGGGAAAGTCAAGACGGCTTGATCACCAGCGAAGGGTAAAACAGCATCCCCTGTATCGTGGTTATTGCATGGGGTTGGAATTCAAGAATTTTCAAACTCACATTTTCTGATGTGGTATCTTCCATTCCAATTTCTTCACCGTAATAGGTTGTAGGTGTTCCAGGAAGAGTTAAAAGAAGCATGTTGATGACATTTATGTATTCCTTCCCAATCCGGGAGGCAATTCGAGCACTGTTGGGGTCTCCAGCCTATCAGGAAAGTATATTGTTTTATCAGACTCAAAAGGCACCACCTCTATAAAAGCCATGTAGATAAGGGATGGGATATCTTTCTCCACCCACAAGCCACAGTCCCTGATGGGACCTGAGGGTTGCAGGCCAATGGTGGGTGACTTTAAAAGAGGAACAGACAAATTCACGGAGGGCAAGGTTATCAATGGCTACTACCCACAATGACAATATTCCTTTGAATACGAGTTGCTGGGAATCACAAGTTGAGGAGAATGCTGTGGCACACAACTTATGCTTGTGGGCTTCTCATCGGCATCTGACTAGCGTGAGAATAGAATGCTGGACTAGATAGCGTATCCTGCGAGTGTCCCGGAAAAACCAGGACATCCCATTTTTTCTCTCACGAGAGAACAGCCGACATTTTGATTTCCCCCAGGAAGAAAAGTGCTTTTAGGGCTGCAATCTCACGCAGCACCCCAAAATGCATGTTTTTGGGCACCGTGCCCACCCCGATACACTTTTTCAGGGGGAAATTGTGGTGCAAGAACAGGGTGCCCAGAATGGCTGCCGTTCTCTCACTAGAGAAAATGGGAAGATGATGTCCCAGTTTTCGCCTTCAAGGTATGAGAGAGTATGAGACAGGCCTTTGTCTTGATCCCACAGGGCTCTTCAAGTCTTACTGTGTCTGGAGACAAAAAATGAGTGGAACGTTGAATGTGTCTTAGCTTTGTATAGTAGGACACATGCCAGCCAGGCAAGAAGAGCAGGGACAATAAGGGGCATGGCCTGGAAAGGGGTGTGGCCTAGAGAGAGTCCTGCAGATCAAATAAAGAGGCCTGGAGGTCTGCATTTGACCCAGGTCCTGAGGTTCCCTAACTCTGGTTTGAACCATATCTTGTTATAGCAGTATGAAATTGATGACTGTTTGAACTAGTGAAGTCTGCCTTTCCCATGAGCATTGTCTTTCTTTTTTAATGTCTTGTACTATGAAGTACTTAGTTAGACAATACAGTGGTGCCTCGCTAGGCGAATGCCCTGCAAGATGAATTTTTCGCTTAACCAAGAGATTTTTCGAACAGAGGTTGCCTCGCAAGACGAATTCGTTTTGTAGAAAATTCGTCTAGCGAATCACGGTTTCCCATAGGAATGCATTGAAATTCAATTAATGCGTTCCTATGGGCAAATAATAATAATAATAATAATTTCAATGCATTCCTATGGGACTCGCTAGACGAATTTTTCGCATAACAAATTGACTAACAGAACGAATTAAATTCGTCTAGCAAGGCACCCCTGTAGCCTTCTATGGAAATGTATTTTATTTTATACAGTATATTGACTGAGTGCTTACATGAGTTTTAATCACAGCACTCAATATTCACAATAAAGCTGGTTTAATATTGCTTTCCACTAAAAGAGATTTTGCTCCAGCAAAGCAGAGGGAATAAATTGTTCCAAGGCCCCTAAATACTGTACAAAGCAATGGTGAAATCTAATTATAAAAGCCAAATAATCCGCATGCGACAAAATACAAAATTTAAACAGCAGGGTCCCTAATTTTCTTCTCACAGAGGTTCAAAATGGAGCACAAACATACAAACGCAGTGTCATCATTTTGATCATTTGAAAAGTTTTCAGTATCCTGCTGTACTAGAGGGGATTGTTATTTTGATTTAATTTATTGGACCCCAGTCCAGGGAGCCATGGAAGTGACACCTTATTCTCAGAAGGGTTTTCGAGGGGGATTTTTGCCAAACCTCACACTCTCACCATTGTATAACCAAAGCCAGTCCAGTCCAAGACACTTTTCATCCTGAGGCAAATGACCAAGATGGCAGCCCCACCCTTTGACATACAGAAGTCAGAGGTCAACGTCAAAAGTCAACTGGACTGGCAGCTGACAGGAAAGCATTCTTTAACACACTTGAGGGCAGCAGGCTAGTTGGATGCAGAACAAGCAACATGGGACAGACAGAAATGTCCTCCAACTCATCACCACTGCTCCCTGCCCCCTCCCCACCACTATCTGCCAGTGTGGTGTAGCGGTTAAGAGCAGTAGACTCGTAATCTGGTGAACTGGGTTCGATTCTCCCCACTCCTCCACATGCAGCTGCTGGGTGACCTTGGGCTAGTCACACTTCCCTGAAGTCTCTCAGCCCAACTCACCTCACAGAGTGTTTGTTGTGGGGGAGGAAGGGAAAGGAGAATGTTAGCCGCTTTGAGACTAGTGTATAGTGATAAAGCGGGATATCAAATCCAAACTCTTATTCTTCTTCAGACAGCTGCCTCACTCTGCCAAAGGGTAGGGCCAGCCCAGTGGACATGCCATATGACTTTTGAAATGTGGCAAAGGGGTTAAAAGCAGCCACCTTTAGGAAGCTTGTAGGTTACTGGATGTTCTTAACTATTTCTGGGGCCTTACTCTGCCTCACAAAATACTTGTGGACATATAAAGGGATAACCACCATATCTATAATGCTGCAATAAATTTAAAGGCAGGAGAGGATGCAAATATGATTAAATAAATAAAACAAGCAATTATTTGGCCACCTGCAAATGTCATAAAAGGTTGTGTGCCAAGCTGGAAGACGATCATAAGCCTTTGTCATCAGAAGCTTACCGCCCAGTTTGGCCATTTGCCTTCCGGCATATTCTTCATCCACAAAGACACAATTTCAAAAATGCCGTTTCCTGATATTTCTTGCATGTTCATGAGGTAGAAGTTGAAAGGGAAATCTGCTTCTTGAATGAAAGGTGTCCCATAATACATCATTGTTCTCTCAACGTCATCATGGTCATTTGCCTCCGTGCCCATAAATCTTAAAAAGAGGACAACATCTGTTTGGTTTTCTTGCCCGTGGTTTTCAGAAGTGGCATTCATTTGATATAACAAAACAGAAAATGGAAAACCTGCCATAGGACTTGATAAGAGAACACTGGGCTCTGATTCCCTTTGAATCCCAATAATGATTTACTGGTACATTTTGCATTGCAAAGTTCTTACAAGGCACTGTAACAATTACTGGGCTGAATCTAGACTCAGCATGAACAGAGTTATGCTTTTGCTATGTTCCCACAGGTAGGAGGAGAGGGGGAGTTCCCTTGGAAAGCAGCTTTAAGGAGTTGGTGGACAATCCATAACAGTTTAAAAACTGTTTACCTTTTTTTTTTACCATAACAGTACAGGAGATGGCCCAAGGGCCTGCAGGGGGAAGGGGTGGTCAGGAAAAATTGCCTTCCCACCACCCCACTGCCCTTCCTCCAGCAGGAACCTCTGCTAGACTGGAATCCCTCCTAATATCACTGCATCCAGTGGTATAGCTAGATCGTTTAAGACTCTAGACATGTTGGTCTTATGGGAGCTCCTCTCCTCAGATAACAGTGTGTGTTATTTGACTTCTAAACGTGGTAAGCCAACTGCATTTGAGGGAGCGCTGTTGCTCATTCTGTTGTGGGGCCATAGATGTCTGCCCCAAGTCCTGCTCTGGTGGTACCATTGTTGGGATCTAGTGAATCACACCCAGTGCTTTCCCCAGGGGGTACTCAAGGGTACACAGTACCGGCACCTCTTTTGTTGTTGTTGTTGTTGTTAAAAAGCATGACACGTGCTGTAACAAGTTCATGGTGAGTTCTGGCACCTATTTTTCTAGGGGGGGAAGCACTGACATCTATCTCAAAATTACTCTCAAGGCATCTCCTCTGACTGTGGTGAAATTCAGTTCTCCCATATCTGAATTGTTCCGTGCTGAAAAATGTTCAGCCCCCATACAGAGTAATTTATTGTGCTAGGGTCCATTGAGAAGAGCAAATAATTGGAAGGAGTCTCAAATGGATGGAACTCTTGTAATTTCACTTGGGCCTCTGAAATCTTGGCCAAACACAATAGGCCTCTCAACATTTAAGCTGGAAGGGTTAACTACAGTGAACATCAAAAATGTTCTAATTCCACAGGAGTCAAGACGCCAAGTGCAGCTGGTGCCAAAACACAGCATTCCAGTTCTAGGGACATCTTAGGCTAATGTGATACTTATCATTATCAAGCCCTACATCAATAATGAAGGACCAGTTGCAACTAGACACTGAACTGTAATGATAAATCATTAAAACATGTGATCGCATACTTACTTGAATACACATTGACAGTACAACTGGCTGATCATTCACCTATATCAGGTTTTGGCTAACCTTTGGCCTACCAGATGTGGTCACACTCTCCTTTGGGCCCCACCCTCCTCCCTGTTGAGTTCCGCAAAGGCAGCACTGAGACTAAGACCCCCATCCGCACTGCACATTTAAAGCAGTATCATATCTCTTTCAACTGTCATGGCTTCCCCCAAAGAATCCTGGGGGCTGTAGTTTGTTAAGGGTGCAAGGTATTGTTAGGAGGCCCCTGATCCCCTCACAGAGCTAAAGTTCCCTATGGTTTAACAATCAACCTGGGAACTCTGGGAACTGTAACTCTCCGCGGGGAGTACAGGACTCCTAACGACACTCGGCACCCTAAACAGACAACACATCCCAGGATTCTTTGGGGGGAAGAAGCCATGACTGTTTAAAGTGGTGAGTGCAGATGGGGCCTTAGGAGGAGGAAGCTGGGCAGCCAGCACCACCCGCTGGACTGGATGTAAGAAAGGTAGGTAGTTGGGGGCTGGCTGAGAGCAGGCTGGGTTTGGTGGGGCAGTTCCCCATTTGCACTAAAAGGCCAGTCTTGACTGGCAGGCCACGACATAACTAATAGGGCCTCCCCCAAAGATCTTAGTGGATCGCCAGGTCTATATGAGAGAAGGCGTTCTTGCACATTGTTCCAGTGAGTTCCTGGGATGGGATGGGGACATTCACTCTTACCTGCTCATGTTTTCAGACTGCTTCCTAGGAAAAAGGGGTGACTTTTACCATCATAACAGAAGGATAAGAAATGAAGATGTCGTGGTATTGTTACCTGTATCTTCCAGGCTCACTGCTGAACTTATCCATGGTGTGCCGAAAACTGCGGACAATATCATGCATGCCAACCTGGGTGGTGGTGTAGTCGTGATACAGTTCAGAATAGGCTGTGACAGTGTCCTTGAAGAGCAATAGGATATTTGTCATTACTCCTCTTCCTAAGTTTCTAGGCCCTTCCAGAGAGAGACATCTGAGACAATGGCTGCAATCCAGAATGTTCCTCACACAAGGTGTCCTTTATAATACCATCATACTTCTTCCCCCTCCCTCCCTCAAGTTATAAAAGAACTGCAGTGTGGGTGCTTCTTCTTTTTTTTTAAAAAAAGGGGGGGACTAGAATGTTGAAATGGATAAATTTCTGGCCTGCACCGTTTTCACCACCACTCGCTCATAAATCCATTCCGTTCAATTTCTTGCATTAATTTGCAAATTTTTAATTTAAAAAATCCTTGTGGAAACAAATCTTTTCTTTTAAATACATATTTAGATTTTGCTTTCTATTTAAAAATACATTTCTAAATGTATTATCTTCTAGTACACTTTAACATTTAATATAAGAGCTGCATCAGAACATCCAAAGACCAATGGATGACCAAGTTCTGATCCACACGTTGGCCCAGGAAGTGCTGACCGGGTCAGTTCCTACTGCAATTCACAATATTTTAAACTACCGGTACCTTTTATTTCCATGCATTTATATCCCACCTTTCTTCCATCATGGAATCACAGGTGCCATATATATATGGTTTATAGGAGGTCATGAATGTCTAGCTAGAATTGAGTCCTATAACTTTCCAAAAGTCTTGGAGGCAATGCCCAAGAACATCGGAAGCTAAATAATACCACTGGACCATCTCTTCCAGTCCCAGCTGTAGCCTTCCAAGGTCTCTGGCAGAGGCCATGTGGACACAGGAAGAGCCTTGCTGGATCTGAGCAAAGGTCTATCTAGTTCAGCATTCCAACAGTGGCAAGCAGGTGCCTCTAGGAAGCCATAAAAAGGACATGAACCCAACAGCTGACCCCCACCCCACCCCATTTGTCCACAACACATGATGTTCAGAGGCACATTGCCTCAGAGAATATAAACTGCCCCTGAGCCTATTCAGCTAGGACAGCTCACTAACAAAATGTAAGGAGCCCTTATCGGTCCTAAGTGTGTACTCCTGTAAGAGGACAAAGGAGAAAAATTGTTACCGGGTTTTGGGATTTATTGACTTGTGGCTCATCTCTCAGATGTGTGGCTTCCAGCAGGAATTTGACAGTACTAATGCTAAATCCATCGACGCCTTTGCCGAGCCAAAATCTGATGACCTCCTAAACGGATAGAAGAGGTAGAATTGTTTTGCGTTATGTCAGAAGCTACAGCAATTACATTTCATATATTTTGAGTTTCATAAAAGAACTGTAGATTGGCTTAATGCTCTGTCAACAAGAGGTGTGGGGAACCTTTGGCCCTGCAGATGCTGCAGAGCTACAGCTCCCATCATCCCAGGCCTTTAGTCATGCTTCCTGGAGCTTGTGGGATCTACAACAGGGGCTCCCAAACTGTGGTTTGCAGACCATCCGTGGTCCACAAGGTTCACTCAGGTGGTCCATGGAGTGTCTGTACAGGGAGGGAGGGCCGCTTGGAGAGAGTTGCAGTGGGAAGTAAAGACATTTGTGCTTCTTCTCCATGCTAATTCTTCACAACAAATCTCCCTCTTCTGGAGCTGTTTTTTCATAGAAGCAGCCTCTTATCTTTTAAGACATGGCTGCACGCCACATGTACTTTAGCCCTTATTATGGGCACTCAACAGAGGAGGTTTACTAACTTGTGATAATCATGTGTGGTTGTAGAAGTCTTTACGATCCGGACTTGGCAGCTATGTGTAGCATCAACAAATCATATTTCATGACCCAAGCAATATGGGCATTCCTTCATGATCAGAATGCAATTGAATACTTACATGAATTTCTTCTTCAACATCTGGGCTACGGAAATTTAAATCTGGCTGCTCTTTTCCAAACTGGTGAAAGTAACATTGGTTTCTCACTTCATCGTACTCCCAACTGGAGTTCCCCAACACGCTCACCTGATTACATAAGGAACATTATATCTTTTTTAAAAATCAGACTATTTAGAATCATTGTTGTTATAATTAAGGATGCGCATTAAAGTCAGCCGAAGCCCAAATCTCAAATCAGGCCTAACTGGAGGGATCTGGGCCTCGTTCAAGGAAAGTAAAGATAGCCCTGGATTGCTACTGCCATCCAGGGTTGCCAGAAATTCAGCACCCCCACCTCTCTCGCTCCATTCTACAGCATTATTGTGGTACCAGCTGCAGCTTGGCACCCAGTGTGACCCTCAACCCACCTCTGCTCTCCTCCCTTCTTCTTCTTCTGTATGTTAAAATATGCACTGGAAGTGTGTGTGAGCCACTATGAGTGCCATTCATGGAAGAAAGGTGGCATACAGGCATTTCAGTAAATAATGCATGCAAATAATCAAATTACATGGGAAATAGTGTTTATTTTGGGAGTAGGGTGGGAGAGTCAAGAAATCAGAATGGGGCTGCCACCTTGTCTTATGCACAACTTTTTTCTGGTTTGCACTTTTATCATAAAAGTCGACAATTAAATCAAATAGTTGCCCAAAGGGGCAGCATCCAAAATTGGCAACAGGAAAACACGATGGTCTGGTCTAATTTCATTTATATATAAGCCAATGAAATGTGCAAAACATTTGGGTCATAGCTCAGTTGAAGAGCACCTGCTCGTCATGTTGAAGGCTCCAGCTTCAGTCCTTAGCATCTCCTGATGGGGCTGGGAGATATCTTTATCTGAAATGCTAGAGACCCAATGTAGATGGGGGTTGCAGTCCAGCAATGTCTGGAAGCAGGCATGTTGCCTATGCTCCGACTCAGACAAAGCCACTTCCTATGTTGGTTGGTTTAATTAAATTTTTGTTTTTTAATTTGACAAAGTAATAATCATAAATAAATAAGGGTAAAAATGTGCACCCCACCACCAAGACCATTCCATTGTAACTATCCAACCTCCCAAAATTTCAACACTTCTTGCGATGGTTCGCCCCCTTTCCGTTTTAACAGTACAAATTCTACAAACACCCTCCATATCTCCTCAAAATAATTTCTCCTGCATATTCCCCATCCTACCTTAATGGCACATGTTAATTTATCATTAATAGCTATATCCCACACCTCTTTATGCCATTCTTCCATTTTATATTCTGCTTGCCTCTTCCACTTCCTAGCTATAAGATATATATATATACATATTTACACCTCCTGGCATCCTCTCCAACATAACACCAAATATTCCTTGTTAGCTTCCTATGTTTGTCAAGCTCGTTTTACAAAGTGCAAGCACACTACAGGGCAAAATGTTTAAAATAGGATTACTTCTCAATACAGATTTGTTTGCCGAAATAACAATTTGTGCTCTGGCCTGAAACACATTGAAGGGCATGTTACGGCAAAACAGGGCAGTGTTTTCTGAAACTGTTCTCTGCAGCCGCTTCCCAAACTGCTCCAGCCTCAGATTAAAATGTGGGAAATGAGAGCAGAGTTTTCATCCTAGTGAAACCAGTGTCTTGACATCTTTGCATTACAGAAACAGAAAAGAGTGATCTAACAATGAGCCGGCTTGTTTGATTCTGATGTCATGTTTGGCAGGGGGAAGAGACAGCTGTGTTGAGGAGGCTCCTAGGCTGGCATGCCCACTGGAACAAGGGGTATGTCACAACGAACTAGCCATGCAAAAGGTGTCGCTTCCTGCCAACAGGTTTCTGCAGAGAGCGGCCGAAAGTAAGCAAGAAAAGCAGACTCGAAAAAGAATTGAGATCAAACGAAGTAGAAAACAAGCAACAGCAGCTAGTGTTTCAACAACCAAATCATTTATGTAACACATGTGTGCTTGGGAGGGCAAAATATCTCATAAGAAGCTGAATTGCACATCTCTTGTTTGTTTGGAAATGCTTGCAGTTTAATAACATCACAACGCTTAAAATGCTATTACTGATTATAACAGGTTGATCCGAAATGTGTTTAGTCAGAATTCACTCCCTTTGACTTATTCCCGAGTAAGTGTGCACAGGACTAAACTCTTAATTGATAGAGCATTCTATTGGAGTCCGTGGACTTTTGTTCCCAGCCAATGTTTTCGGGAACAAAGTATTCTGTAACCATGTGATTTCACAATTCAAGTTGTGTGTGTGTCATAGCTGCCAAGTTTTCCCTTTTCTCGCGAGGAAGCCAATTCAGCATAAGGGAAAATCCCTTTAAAAAAGGGATAACTTGGCAGCTATGGTGTGTGTGTTTTCTCATTTTGAGCTGAAGTTGCTATTACAGTGCTTAGCAAATTATATACAGTATATTATGTCTATATATATTATGCATATGTTAATAGCAGGCCTAATGAAATCAGGTTACATAAGAGATGACCTGCTACACAGCCAAACATACCTTAAATGTGAATGGCATTTACTGGCAAAGCTGAGCTGCTGTGATCAAAGCAGAGGTTGTTTGCAAGAGCTAAGAGGCTGTCTATCATTGAGAAAAAATACTATTTCATAAGGGGAGACTGCTGGATCAGGCAATGGCCCATCCAATCTAGCATCCTCTTTCTCCAGGGGCCAGCCAGATGCTGCAATCAGGCCCTGGGCGCAAGAGCACTCTCTCCTCTTGCGGTTTCCAACAACTGGTATTCAGAAGCATATTGCCTCTTATCGTTATACCTTATAACGGGTGAAGAACCTCAGGCTCAGGAACAAATTTAGCTCACCGGGCCTCTCTGTTTGGTCACTGAACCACAGGGTGTGAGGCTTATGCCTACAATGCCACATTTATTTTTGTGCTACCGGAGTTCTGTACTCACCCAGTTATTCGGTGGCTTGGTGGTCCCATTGGCATATGTGCAGTCATGCCAGATGTAATAATCCGTGTATTTTCCAGTCCGATTGCGACTCAGCTGAAACCAGTTGTGCTTGTCACTTGTGTGGTTAGGTATTAGATCCATTATCACTTTCAAACCTTGCGCAAGAGGAGGCAAAGAACAGCCTGTCAAATTGCACACACCTGCATTGTTCCTAGAAGAGAACTAAGTCTTTGGGCTTTGATTGGACAGGTGCAGATGGGGAATAATCTTGCTTGTCTACTGTAAAGGTTTATTGCAAAGTTTTACTGAGCTGAACCATGTGAAGCACAGGGACCAAGTTGGGGGAAATTGCCCCGAAGACCAATGGAGTTAATCAGCATCTAATAAAAACTACTAAGCATTTCACAAAACCAAGTAAAACATAGCTTGGATCCAATGAACTGTTTGCAGAATGGATCTTCCTCACTCCCTGTTGGATGAGCAGCAGCAGAGATCATTCCACATGTGATTTAATGGCTAATTCTGTTATCAATAAGTTAGCTAGCCAAGTGGGATGCATCATCATCATTCATTCCATTTCATTTCTATACGGTTTTATAATTTTAAGGGGGAAATTGTCAAAGCACATAAAAAGAGCAAATGAAACAATCCAGAATACGTAGAACATAGAGCAAAGCCAACCTTTATCGTGTATCGCTGCAACTAGGTCCTCAAAATCCTTCATGGTTCCAAACATTGGGTCTATGTCTCGAAAGTCTTCTATGCCATATCCCAAATCTCGTAAGGCAGACTTGTAAAAAGATGTGATCCAGATTGTTTTTACATTTAGGTACTGGATGTGATCCAGCTTTTCTTGGATACCTTGGGAGGGGAAATAAAGGGGAAGGAACAAACTGCCGTAACAAACAGTGGGGTTAGCTGGTTCAAATTCTTGATGGTTTGCAAAGTTCACTCCTACTGCATCTTACAGGATAGTTATGAGGACCAAATGAGATGGTAGGGGGGGGAAACACTTATACTGTCCCAAGCTCCTTGAATGAAAGGTGGGTTAATAACTAACAACAACTAATGCTCCACTGCAGAATGTTGCTCCTGACTTGTGTTTGAACCAGCCAACCTGTTAGGACCTCTTCCAGGATATGCCATTCCATTCATCTGATTTTGGCCAGTTCTCCCACTCCTTTAGCAAGCAGCTCCCTACTTTCAGTGTCATCCCATTCTGGAAGATCTCCCAGACCTCTGAAGCAGCTTTTAGAGACCACAGAGCGCTGTGATGGAAAGGAGGAGGCAGGAAAGTCTGCTTAAGTAAACTTGCTTCCATTCTTGGTTCACATAACCCAAAATCCAATATCAATAACACAGGGTAAGGTTTGGAACTGCTGTTGTTCCTAACTTGTTCAAGTGTTGTAACGCATGAGAGATACTTATAGGAATGTAGGGTATTTAAAAACAAGAACCCCCAAACCACCATTCTAGGATCTTTTAATTTCAAGGTACATTAACTGGAAAGATTTCTAAGACACAAGACTGTAAGAATAATTTCAGGGCCAAAGTCCAACTTTTATTTTCCGTTAGGTAAACTGCCTTTTGCCTTTGCCTTCACTATGACTGTTATTCTTCTTCCAGTTTCCAAACCTCTCTTTATCCTCACCTGAATCAGAGCTGCTACACATTCTTCAGATACAAACAGTTGCCTAGTATAGCTTTGGGGTCATCTGACATTGCATTCCAGAAAAGGACAAGCAGTGAGCTGCAGCTCTTACCTTATATTTCTTACCAAATATTTTTGAGTGTTTATTTAAAATATGCATCTCCCACTTTTGCAGAATGCAGCCAGCAGCAGCAAGGCTAATAATGCTGCTAGCCAGAAACAGAACGTCCCATAATGATATATTTCTCTTTCAAATAAACTAGTTTTGATCTAACACAAAAATGAACAGAAAGGAGGTGCCAAGAAAAGACACAGACCTCATTAGCTACTTGGGCTTCATACACACCACAAATTTGAAGCACATTTAAAGCACCTTCCCCACACAAATAATTCTGGGGAATGTAGTTTACCTCTGGCAGAACTACAGTTTCCAACACACTTAACAAACTACTGTTCCCAGGATTCTTGGGAGCGATGTGCTTTAATGTATGGTATGAACACCACACAGCCCTCGTCTCTGAAAGTGGAGGCCCCTGGAGTAGACTTCCAATTCATGCCCTCAGTAAAAAGGCTATACAGGGCTGGAGGAGACTCTTGAGAGTCCCATGGACTGCAAGAAGATCAAACCTATCCATTCTGAAGGAAATCAGCCCTGAGTGCTCACTGGAAGGACAGATCCTGAAGCTGAGGCTCCAATACTTTGGCCACCTCATGAGAAGAGAAGACTCCCTGGAAAAGACCGTGATGTTGGGAAAGATGGAGGGCACAAGGAGAAGGGGACAACAGAGGACGAGATGGTTGGACAGTGTTCTCGAAGCTACCATGAGTCTGACCAAACTGCGGGAGGCAGTGGAAGACAGGAGTGCCTGGCGTGCTCTGGTCCATGGGGTCACGAAGAGTCGGACACGACTAAACCACTAAACAACAACATACAAAGGAAGCCTTAAGGCAGCCTTTTGTACCTTGGTTCTAGGGGTTTGGAGGATTAACATTACGTACCTTGGGAAAAAATGAATAAGCATTACCAGCTCACAAACATTGTCACTAGCTGGGCTGTGCCACTCATACTTTCCCCAGGAAGCTTACCTAGCCATAGCTCAGTGGCAGAAAACATTGCTCTTCAGGCAAAAGGTCCCAGTTTCAATCCCAGATATCTTCCCAAACGGAGGACTTGCACTGCAGAGCCACTGTCTGTCTTATATAGTGCGAGGTTAGTCTATCTAGCTCCCTATCAGACAGACAGACAGGCAGTGGCTATATTTTCAAGAGGTGCACTGATGGTCTCTAGCAGCATTGAGAGGAGAGAGGTGAGAAAGAAACAGTTGCCTTCAAAATTACAAATGCTTTCATCCCTTATTCCTTAAACATTATTTTTATACATGTGCATCTATGCTTTTAAAATTTACCTGTCCTCCCTTTACTCAATGGCATTTCCCAGCCAGCATTGGCTATATGAAGAACTTCAGGCTTGCATTTTTTTTGGGGGGGGGGTTGTGTGGATAAATAAATCCTGCAACATGAATGCAGGAAAATCCACATGCACGTCAGTGAAGGAGGCTCGCTGCAGTGGACCAAACCCATTTCTGCCAGGCTCCCCCGATTTATAGGTCAAATCTATTTTGCACACTCCGCTTTTCCTCTCCTCCTGACCTGGCACCCCGGACGTAGCAGGGGTGCTTGTTACTCATGTGGTCTGTCTGCGTGTCTTGCCTACTTCCCTTCCCAGCAGAAACCATGCTAGCATATCTAGCGCTCTGCTCACAAGGTGCGTGTTCATTTTGCTGCAGCATTTGTCCAAGTGGGCAGCAGGCGAGCAGCAGTGAGATGTTGGAAGGTAGAGCTGACCCTGCAAACCGCCCACCCCCAAGCTAGACTGCCGCCTTCAGGTGTGGTGGGGGATGTTGCCCCTCTGCCAACAGTCACACCTCTTGCCACTTGCCACTTTACAATTAAAGCACTCATAACCATTTCAACAGCCATGGCTTCCCTCAAAGAATACTGGGAACTGTGGTTTTTTGAGGGTGCTGGGAATGGTAGCACTGCCAGGAATCACATAACAACTCTCAGCACCCTTAATTACGGTTCTCAGGGTACTTTGCAAGAAACCACGACTGTTCAAGTGGCGTAAGAATGCTTTAAAAAGGTACGGTGTGATGTTGAAGTTATGATTTAACTTTCCACCTGATTTCCTTTCCTGCAAGGTCCCTTATTTTATAACTTCCTTGTCTCATAGAGTGGGGCATACGTCCACAATTTTTGGCAAGAAAGCTTCAAAGTGCATTTTATTTTTTTAAAAAAAATATTCTGGGTCAGGAAATCTCATTCTACATTACTGGGACTAGAACAGAAAAGGCTAAGATATAGAACACTGTAAACAACTAAAAACTTTGGCAGGATTTGAGTAACGCTTGCAAGGTACTAAAAACTAAGGTAAAAATGGATTACTGAAAGAAAAATAGAGAAATTATGTGATGCAGTAGGAAATGCTTGATAATGGAAATCATGGGAGGGGGAGTCTAAGGATTCAGAGAATCCTAAATGAGGATGATTGTGATTAATGTTTTAATTCAAATGTAGAATGTAAAACTGAATAAAAAAGATTTGTTTTAAAAAAGAGAGAGGCTAAGATATATTCTTACAGCCTGAGACCACCATCTTGCCGACTCAGCTGTGAGTCCAGGTAGTGACTGTCTGGGAACCATGATGGAAGAAAGGCAGGATAGAAATGCAAGGAAACAGAAGGTAAAAGAAGTTTGGCACCCTTACCTTTGAGATCGCCATTCCCATCGCTGTCGGTGTCCTTAAACGACCGAGGGTAAATTTGGTAGATGGGGCTGGCTTGCCACCAGCCAAGGCATTTGGGGGACAGGGCGATAATGGCAACCGTAGCTGCCACAAGCACCAGCGAGGATGCAATGATCAACCAGAACAGTATCTCTCGGGTAATTCTGTAGCGTGCTTGAGATGAGAACTGGAGGAGGACTTCTTTGGGCATCCCCGCGTAAGGCCGCACTGGTAACTTTTCTGCCGTTCCAGACTCTATGAAAAGAGTACATGTTTTTGGCAACCCATCTTGGCTTGTGGCATCGGCCTCCTTTTCCTCCAGCTCCTCGCTTTGAACAAACCCATTGTTCTCGATGCCTTCATTCTGGCCCAGCTCGAGAGAGATGGCCCTATCTTCTTTGCCAACCATTTTTTCTCAGTCCGTTCTCACCCCTCTCGGAAGACTCGGTGCAGTTGGAAGAAGGTGGGGCAGGTGGCCAGGGGGTGGGGGTGGGAGAGGAAAAACCTTTGGTCGGTGAAACAAGGAAGCGTCATTAATCCCTGGTTTAAAAATAAACCTGAGCGACCGGTCCAAAGTCTGACCCAGATTAAGAGCATTAAGGGCTCCCACTCCTCTGCACAAAAGACTTTTCTCCGAGGAGGGGCAAAATGTTGCAAGAGAACAAAGCTCCAGTCATGCCAACCAGACTTCAAAAGAAAATAGCCTAGCGCTTCAGGAATGGAGGTACTTGAAGGCGGCCACTTCTGGGCAAGGCTCGTGTGCATTTAACACTTGCATGCCAGGCAGCCATTCAACAAGCAAGGCCTCTGCCCATTGAGTCACCATGCTGGAAAATGCTGCTGTTGGCATTCGCTGGGTGGGAGAAGAAACTCATTGCCCAGAACTCAGGAATGTGGGCAAACCATATTTTTTTTCTCTGTCATTCACTCAAATCTAACTGCTCTCACCAGAGTGGTGCATGCTTTGGTTATCTCCCGTTTGGACTACTGCAATGTGCTCTGCGTGGGGCTACCTTTGAAGGTGACCCAGAAACTACAACTAATCCAGAATGAGGCAGCTAGACTGGTGACTGGGAGCGGCCTCTCCCTTCCTTGCTCTACAGAAAACTCAAGCCCTCAATAAATCAAGCCAGCAAACTGCAAAAACAACTGTGCGGATAGAATGGCAGCAGCAGTGGGGGTGGGTGAGTGGGTGGCTTTCCACTTGAGTTTTGCACTGTCTGTCACATGTACAAAAGGTGACCTACCAGTTGGGCAGAAGTTGTGGGTGTGCCCAAGGCGCAAAGAGTTCCTGGCTCTCCAGGAACAAGTTCATTCCCACAAGTGAGACCCAACCTCCTGCTTCATCGGTGCAAAATTCTGCATGCATAACTTTCCTTAAACGTAGCTCCACATAGCTAAAAATTAAAGTAAAATCTCCCTGCTATGAGTAAAGTAGTACATCAGGGAGATGGCTACAGTGAAAGCAATCTCTCTGCTATACTAATTTATTACACGTAAGGAGTTTTTTATACGCAGAAGCATGTTCTTTTTTTTTTTGTAGTGCAGAATTGTTCCAAGGTTCTATTGTGCTTATTACTCAGACCGTGCAAAGGTTGTTTATGCCCTGAAGTTTTGATGGATCGGATCTTTTTCTGAATAGCATACACGTTCACCTGCCAATAAATGGCTGCTCACATTTGCCGGCTGCCTCCCTTTGCCTGGTAACTATTCAGCGCAACTGCTACTACAGGGGTGGCTGAAGTACCATCTTGCCTTGAGGGGAGGGGAGAAGCAGCAGTAACGGCTCTTTTCTAAACAGACAAGATGCATTTTCCATTCTTTCACAACAGAGTTGTTTAACAAACACAGGGAACTCTGGGAATTGTGGCTGTGAATAGAATAGGGGTCTCCTAACAACATTCAGCACCTGGGGGGGGGAACTACAGCTCCCAGAATCCTTGGGGGGGGAGTCACAGCTGTTTAAAGCGGTATGGTGTGAATGTGGCCTAAATATAGTCACGGTTCAGTGGTAGAGAATATACTTTCTAGGCAGTTCAATCCTTGTTATTGCCAGCTAACAGGATTGCCTAGCAGGTGAGGGGAAAGAGGCACCTGACAGACTGCCCATCACAGTGGAGCACTGTAGATAAGCAGTAGATAAGCAAAAACAGCCTGACCTAGAAGACAGCTTCCTTTTTAGTTTGGTGAGAAAGTTAAGTAAATCTCTCCCTCTGATATGAACGGAATTCAAGATACAGTGGTACCTTGTTTAGGGAAGCTTTTAATGTTTAATAAAATAAAAAAATTCCTTCAGTAGCACCTTAAAGACCAACTAAGTTTTTATTTTGGTATGAGCTTTCGTGTGCTTCATCAAGTGTGCATGCACACGAAAGCCCATACCAAAATAAAAACTTAGTTGGTCTTTAAGGTGCTACTGAAGGAATTTTTTTATTTTGTTTCGACTCAGACCAACACAGCTACCTACCGGTAACTAGAAATGTTTAATAAATTATTGTATTTTAATACTTCTTTTGGAAGCTGCCCAGAGTGGCTGGGGAAACCTAGCCAGATGGGTGATGGGTGGGGTATTAATAAATTATTATTATTATTATTATTATTATTATTATTATTATTATTATTATTATTACCTTGGGTTACAAACACTTCGGGTTACAGACTCCGCTAACCTGGAAGTAGTACCTCAGGTTAAGAACTTTACCTCAGGATGAGAACAGAAATCGCACGCCGGTGGCAACGGGAGGCCCCATTAGCTAAAGTGGTACCTCAGGTTAAGAACGGTTTCAGGTTAAGAACGGACCTCTGGAACGAATCAAGTTCGTACCCAGAGGTACCACTGTACTGAACTTTGGCTGGATTATGATGCCAAAAGACTATCCCTAGGCAGTTGTGTGTGCTTTGTAAATGATTAAACTTTTCATCCAAGATGGTTAATCAGAACTACTAATCCCCTTTTGCATCCGTAGCGGTGAGCACCTGTCTTCTCCAACAACCTTGCCATTATCTCTCCACTGAACACATGGCCGGGAGTAACTTCTGTCTCCGTTCTGAATCCATTACATCAGAGACTTTTCACTCTGCCTTATAAACCTCCTGCTTTCTGAGATGGCCTTTCAGCTGCAGCTGCATCAGCATTAATGGAATCAAGTGATTCAATTAATCAATTCAGTCAGTAGTTAGGGAAACACACAGGTGAGAGACAGGCATTCCTCAGCCCCATGCCTGTCTACACAACACCAAAGCCTTACAGTCAAATATTTGGCAGCTTTCAGGGTTCCTCATCTCAGAATGGTCAAATCTTTTGAGTTCAGTTTCTCAATCTTTTTTCAGTCTTGTGTACAGTTCTCCACATTTCCACATCAGTTTGTAGCAATTGTAACACAGGTAGGGTTGCCAGACTCAATGGTGGACAGGACTTCTGTGCCTTTAATTGCCCTGATCTCTTTTGAGTCTGGAAACCTTAAAGAGAAACCAGCAGACCCTTTGCTTGGAAATTAAACAAAGGGTCTGCTGGTTTCTCTTTAAGGTTTCCAGACTCAAAAGAGAGCGGGGCAATTAAAGGCACAGAGGTCCTGTCCACTATTGAGTCTGGCAACCCTAAACACAGGGTACTGTAAGCTGAGTGGTTTTTTAATTCTCTCTTTATTGATTCTTCTATACAGCTTTATTTTTATTTATTCGCCTCCTCTCTGTGTTTTGCTCTCTTAATGCTCTCCACTTCTTTCTAGCCGTTTCTGCCCACCCCCTCCTGCCATTCTGTCCCATTCGCCTTGTACCATCCAGATCAACAGGTTCTCAAAACATCCAAAGTAGTTGGATGCTGGGACGATTCGGGTCAGGCAAAAGCTCGTGTCTCTTCTTGCAGCACATAGTTAACCTGCGGAACTCGCTGCCACAGGAGGCAGTGATGGCCACCAACTTGGATTTAAAAGATTAGACAAGTTCATGAAGATTAAGGCAACCAGCAGCCACCAGCTATGCTCTACCTCCACTGACAGAGGCATTGTGCCTCTGAACACCAGTTTCTGGGGATCGCAAGCGGACAGAGTTCAGCTGCACTCATGTCCTGCTTGCAGGCTGCCCACAGGCATCTGGCTGGCTGCTGTGAGAACAGGATACTGGATTGAATGAACCATTGACCTGATCCAGGAGGGTTCTTATGTTCTTTGAATTCTGGAGCAGCTCCTGCTGTTCTTCACAGACATGCCATTGACCACCTGAGTGAAGCTCCTGGACCACAATGTGGGAAATCCTGGCATAGAGAGCACACCAGTAGACAGAAACTTTATTGTCTTAAGACAAGAACTGACTCAGGAAAAGTTTCTGATATAACTAAGCCCAGCGCCTGCCTAGCAGACGTTGATTATCCCTCAGGGCAAGGTGACGTAATTTGCTTCAGGCGGCAGGTCTGTCCCCTTCCCTGCCGTTGTGCTGTCGCCGACGCCATGGGGGCGGGCATCCAAATAGCTCAAGCAAGTGATGCTTTTCCGTGGTAACACTGTCACCTGTGTTTATAAGATGGCCTAGCATAGCCTCGGCAGATGCAGTTGGGTTTTCAGGGACTACTTATGCATTTGGTTATTATACCTTCTCAGGAAAGGGAAATTGCCATTAGTTCCTGTTCTGCACCCCATGTTGGGTTGTCACAAAACATGACAGTTGGGATAGCTCAGTTGGTAGAGCAGGAGACTCTCAATCTTGGGGCCATGGGTTCAAGCCCCACATTGGGAAAAATGTTCCTGCATTGCAGGGGGTTGGACTAGATGACCCTGGTGACCCCGTCCAACTCTACATTTTCCTTGCAAAGTAATTGGGAGTCTACCCTGCCTTCTTTAAGTTGGGTAGGAAGTCTATGCTGGCTCTAACTATGGTAGCTCTTGCAGAGATTTGTACCAGAAACTCTCATAATTTGGAGAGGTATCTCCAGTGCCCCATACCCTGGCCAGGCCACTTCTAAAAGTCAAATATTTGTTAATTTCTTTGACATCTGATGGGATGGCATTCCACAGGACGGGCACAACTACTGAGAAGGCACATCTGACATGATGTGGAATATGTACTCTGCTGAGCACTCTCGTTCGTCCAAGGTTATCTGTGAGAAACTGCTTGAGACATCGAATCTGGAAACTATTTGGGTACTGACTGTTAGGTGAAAGTCCTCTGGTGTTGTATTTCCCCCCCCCCCCAAGCTGAAACTTGACCCAGCTCTTAAATATCTATGTAGATGCACGCTTCTCTCAGCTGCATATTCCTGCATTGCAGGGGGTTGGACTAGATGATCCTCAGGGTCCCTTCGAACTCTACAATTTTTATTTGTGCACAGGTAGGCTTGTGTGATTCCCTTATGCCATGATGCTTCATCTTTTCCAATTCCATCTTGTGAAGTCAAGGTATTGGGGATTCCAGAGGGTGATGCCAAACCACACAATGTCCAACATTGCCACCTGTTCGCAGACCAGTGTCTCCAAACAACCCTCCTACTGTTTTCAGTAGTCCGTCTGGTAGCTGGTAGCTGCTCCATGACCGAGGGGATTACCCAACTGATGACTTCCCATCCCGTATGCAGTGAACACAAATTGCCCCTTCCTTGCATCCAAGGCACTGCAGGAAACCATCTGAGCTGTGCAAAACTGCTCTGGAGAACCAAGTGGTCTGCAATGTTGTGTGGTCTTCCTCAGAAACAACTATGGATCTATTTTGAAATTAATTATTGTGAGTACAGGACTTGCCTCTCTCCAGTGAGAGAACAGAGACAGGAAACTTCAGACTATATCGAGATACCACATATTGTGGATTGGAGCCGAGGGTGCACATGCAGGCCTCACCCGCAAACATCCCTCTTCAGACCTCCTGTATAATAATTCTCTGCTTAAGTGAGACCATAGTTACATTACGGTCTGGAGTTTTAAGGGGTTCCCCTAGATTTCTTTTTAACTAAACACAAAACTCCGATAGAATATTGATTCCTCAATATGTTTGACTTGAATATGACCCTGCTGCAGCCACCCAACTTGAAAACTGCTTTATGTGATTGATTGATGACATTTGTTATTTGGTAGCTTTGGAGGAGATAACATTTCACCGTATAAGGAATATGACTGGATCGTCATCCATGGCAGGAACAAAATAAAGAATCTTGTTTAAGTGGACTGTGTCATGTTACTTTTCATGTACCTTCAGTGAGTTTGACTGGCACCAATGATTTTTATAGGCTACCATGCTGTTTGATGTAGTGCCACATTTGCCAAGGTGAAAACAATGTGAGAAACCCAAGTAGCCACAAGGTCTGTTCCTTATTTCAGCAATGTGTACCTTGCATAAATCTCATATTGTTGGGAAATACAAGGACCTTGGGTTACACTGTTGTGCTGAACAAAGGATGGGCAACTATTCCTTTCTGTTGGAACTCATCTGATAAAATTCAAATCATTTAAAAATCAACACCATGAATAAAAACCAAATAGGAAAAGTAACAATACAAGTAACGTTTATGCTTCTGAACAGACTGACATGCACCAGTTCCACAAATTTACAGACACCCCAGGCATCAAATAGAAACATTACAGCTTCATTAAATGGGGGAGGCTACAGGATTTGGTAATAGAATAGAATTGTAAATCAACTAAATAGATTATATGTTCTGGTGGTGCTTACAGACCATAACGAGCAGAAGATAGGCAAGCATTTGCAAAAAACCACAAGAAGTAAAACAGTGCTAGCACCAGAGGAGACCATGTTAATGAGGATGGAGGAGTTTTCTAATAGGCCAAAATGAAACACATGTTCAGACAAAGCAACAAGACACAACCTTTTTCTTAAGCGGGCCATTTCTTGTATAAATGCAACTTCCATATATTGTAGAGTGAGTTCAGGTGAAATGCAAAGCTGTCCATGCTTTAACCTTCCTTTTTATATGTTAGATACATACCACCATTTCTTCTTAAGATTTCAAGATGAAATTTATGATGGCTGTGTGGATTTAAAATAATAATAATAATAATAATAATAATAATAATAATAATAATCCAAAGCAAAAGCCAATCAAGAGATTTAGAGCAACTCTACTGACCCAGATTGTTTTACTAACTCTCTCTTTTGACATCCTAAGCAAATGAAGCCACCTGAACAGAGACGGAGCAGCTCAAGGAAGCAAGTGCTTCACCGTGGAGGCTTCACTTCAACCAGCAGTGCAATGGCTGCCCAGGATCCAAGCCACTTGGCCAACTGTTCCATATGGCAATCCAAATCAGAGACAGCAGCTCATTGCATGAATCTTAAAACATTTTCAATAAGCTAATACAAATGAAATGGAATGGTTTGCACTGGTGCTATTTTTAAAAAAGAGAAACAAGCCCACCTGATTCAGTGTGCGCTGCTGCACACAAACCCAAAGCACCGTCTACAAAATTTGAATTGCAAGGTGTCATCACACAGTTGCAAGCTTGTGATGGTTACACTTTTGATGACAACAGAAACAAGTTCTAGCATTCCAAGGCTGCTTCCTCTTTGCAAGCAGTAGACCTTACTTCCGAGTAAAATGTGCAGGATTAGGCTGCATACCAAACTCCTTTTCACTTTTATTCTTGATCAATGGAGCTCGTTACGCTCAAAGTCTCTGCACTGTTACTGGCAATTTAAAACCAAACACAGCAAGCAGAGGTGATGATAGCAGGCAGTAAGAGAAAAGGATTGATTTGGACATAAGCCAAGTCTTAGCTTAAGATCATGTTTCAGCGGAACTGATGGTCTGCCAATGAAGCAAACATATCCATAGTGTGGTTGGCAGAAAGCTGCTCTCTGGATGCAAATTAGTTGTGCAAAAAAACCCAGCTTTACTCTTCAATATGGAACAAAGACTAAGAAATACTCAGGTGTTTTGATGCAACCCCCTTTGCATCACCTTATTGGAAAAAGAAAAGAGAGTGGCAGAGCAACTTAAGCTATAACTTAACTGGGGCTATGATATGGTGCTTCAAGGAAACGATTAGCCATTATAAAATGCATTAGGATTTATCACCGTGTTTTAAACTGACAGCCAACCAAACAATTTGTACAGGTAAAATAATTTAGGCTGTAAAACGTGTCTCTTGACTTTTCCCCATACTTGGCCTGCAAGATTTTGACAGTGAAATTTAGTTTATATTTGGCATGGTTATCTTGGTGAACAGACCAATCCTAGCAACATCCTTTTAAGGCTATTAGATATAAATATCAACAATACACAAGTGAACATTTTCCAGGTTCAGAAGAATGTGATTATATTAAACCTTTAGTGTTTACTGTGGAGTGAACAAAAAGGCGTATTCTCAGGTATGGACATGTAACAGTAAAAGCTATGAAAAAGAGTGAGGATCAACGGTCAGTGTAGCATCCTTCCGCTAAGGTGTAAGAACAGGCTGGCTTTAGCATCCATCAAAATAGTTTAGACCACACAAATAGGCACTTGCCTTCTGATGTTGACGTAAATGGACACCTGTCAATAGCATTTCCTATGCAAAGGATCACACGCTGCACATAATGGCAATAATTCAGTTTTCTTTTCCCTTCCTGTACCTTGGGAACTCATTATTCCTAAAGTTACTACCATCTGAAAGTAAAACTTATACTTTGCTTGAGTAATACCAAATATTTTGCATAATGTTCAGTAATATTTTTGCAAATAGCACAGGCTGCCTTCCACCAACATGTTATCAAGCACTATCACCTTCAGCTTGTTTCACTTGCAGTTCAATTCATTTCTAACCTCCTGGACCAAATTTCAAGCAGTGATGATTCTCAAGAACTAGGTGCTTATACAGACTTGTGCATTATTGATATGCAATTGTTCTTTGGAACCAAATATCACAGTAAAGGCTAGACTCCTTACGCTCTTATAGGTCAACAGCTGATCATACACCAAAAAACAGTATTTACAATCACAGAAGCAAATAATTGTTCCGTCACTAATTTCTTTCCCACAAAACTGCGCTTCTCACTGTTTTAGCAATCCTTTATTGAAGATAACAAGTTGGTTATGTTCACTGTATTGTATGAAACATCACAATATCATACTGGGAAGGTACTATCAGTACAGGATTGGACCAGAGCAGACAGTCTGAACAGTAAACCATTTTGCATTCTTCATTCCCTAGCTTTTAAACAACCCAAAAAAAACCCAGTAGGGACAAATACCTGTTAACATCATCATTTAGAACACTTTAACTTACAAGGCTAAAATCTAATGAATAAATAAAATATATTGTGGCAATAATCCTCTAGCCCCTCCCAACCGCCCCCTCCCCCCAAAAATCAGATACACAAAGAACCAAATGATCGGGAAAGCTGGCTATAGGCACCAGGTTACAAGAGTGTACATGGATCTACACTCGAGTGTGTGTGTATGGGGGGGAAGCTACAGAAAAATACCATGAATTTCACACAAAACCAGTTGATGACTGTCGTTAGCTTAAACTACACACAAGGGCAACTACATCCTCGTTGAAACACAGTTTTAAACAAATAGGAAAATGTTTACAAGGCATCCACAGCATGTAAATCATGTACAAATGGATACATTCAATGTTTCCCCTCCCCAATAGCTTTTTATTTATTTATTTTTTAGATAAATACTTTACTCTTCTCCACTTTCAGCATTAACTGGACTCAATACATGCACAACTCAAAAGAATTAAGAAAAAAAATAAGGTTATTGCAAAAATAGAATTAAACTAAGAATCTTCAAGTACCTTACATGACGGCCACTCTGTACCATGCCCATTGCTTATAAAATGAAAGGTCACTGAACCCATGAAAATATCTCTAATATTTTCTTAGATTTAAAATAGATAATTTTAGCTGTATTTATAGTAATCTCAAAGTGATAATTTGAACTTTGTAAATAATGCAAACAATTAAAAATTATACCCATATTACTCGACCTCTTTTAACAGCGGATAAGAAATCAAAAGGGGGAGGGAAACTATAGAAAACCACATTTAGAACAAAATCACAATTTACATTATAATAAAGGCAAATATTCAGCATTAAAAAAAACCTGCAGCAATGAGTGAGATGTCAAAGCAAATTACAACTAACCATAAATTAAGTTGTTTGGTTTAAAAATATTTATTCTAGCAAGAGTTTATGGATGTGTTATACACATGCGCAAAATTCTTATTGGTTTTAGATGCCTAAAATCTTCTTCTATTATTGCCAAATACACTTTATCTTAAGCAAGCAGTAGGCAACATATCACAATTTGGACACTGTAGGGAAAAACCTAACAGTCTGGTAATACAGGTAAAACTGGAAAATTAAAAAAAAATACACATCCTATAGCATATTGCCCAACTGAAATGACTTTCCAAGCCCAGAGCTGCAAAAGCCTTCCATCTTGGTAAGGTGAAGTAAGTGTCTCATTACAATTATTTGCACTCAATTGTGCATTTATTGTAAGTTTTGTTAAAACATAGTGTGTCTTCAGAGTACAACTACAATCCCATGGTACTTTATGTACATTTAGTGATGTGCTCCCAGCATTATTCCTTCCTTGGTTTTTAGGGCTCAGGCTCCATAAAGATGTAACCAATACGCCCAAGGCTGGTAAAAATACTGTAGTACAGGCAATGCTAAGAGTGGCAATATCAGAAAACACAAATATGAACAAATGATGGAAAATCCTAATAATTTCTTTCTGCCCATTTCACAAAATGTTGGAAATCCACCAGAATTTTTCCTTTGTATTGAAGAAAACTGATTAAAAGTTTTTCCCCCATTTTTCAGATTCAAAAGCATTTTTAGCAGATCTGTAAGGCTACCACGGATCTTCTAGATCGCCAGCACCCTACAGGAAAAGAAGAAGGAAACTGTTAGTGTTCTCCTGGCCTAAAAATCTGCATTGTCCTGAACAAGGAATAAACATACAAGGAGGAGTTGGGACTTCTCATTCTACAGTCTTACCAGACCCATCATGCCCTCAAGGTGGTTCAATCACTCTCTCTCCTCCACTAACCCAGGACCATAATGGCAATAAAAGAACAAAATGCCAGGAATATGAACCATTTGAAACTGTGACCAAGCAAATTAGCCTACACATCTGCTAGACAGTCAGTATGATTTTTTGGAAGTGTGAGAGCAACACCTCAAAGCGAGCACTTCCATAAAGGTGAGCACAGCAATGGTCCTAACCCAAAGAACCCATAACCCAATAAACATTTTTGTAGGTGTTAACAATATCATTTTTACATTCCAATGTGTAAACAAGTCAGTTCTCCAATGGCGGAAAACTTAATAAAAGTAGCAAATATTATTTGCCCAGGAGTATCACTTCTGAAATAAAATTTGTTCAGCGAGTTAAAACTTAATACGAATAAAGATCACTCTCATGTTAACAAATTAGATATTACACATTCTGCTCTGTTTGATGGCAACTTGAACTACCCCCCCCCCAAATAGCTTAAATAAAGTCAATATACATTCAGATTATTCCACACATATTTTATTTGGTCTTAGACAATAGTAACTCATGTACTAAACACTAATGGTCAATACAATTTATCCATTGGATACAGAGGTGCTATAAGTGCATCCTGAATACAATTCCAGAAAATCAGGTACAGATGATATAGTCCAAATTACAGCCTGACATAACACCATACTGTATATTTTAATATCATGACTAACTTAACATGCCTTAAAACTTAAAGGGCTAATATGCCTTTGACATGACAAGAACTATTCACAATACAAACATGCAATATCTACATCACCGTAATAAGTAAAAGAAAGTGAGTTATAATCAACACACTGTAAATGCTGGATTAAGGTGACAATTTTAGGCTCTACCAATTTAATGAAAACCACAGAAGTTATAGCTTTCACTTGAATGCATTTACACTATGACATTCTTCTTAGACTATCAAATTCTAGCCCAATACCATGAGACTAAAATCCGCACAAACCTCTTGACCAATGTACAAGAATTTTGCTGCTCTGCTTCCTGCCATGCATGCAGAGGACAAGCCGTAACAATGCCTATGCAAGCAGCAGCTCTCGGGAAGAACTCCCCCAACACACAAAACACACAGAGAGAAGAATACCTTTTATGCATTTAGCATGTACAAATAAATTTAAGAGGAAAGCTAACTGTCTAAGATGTAACAAATAGCAAGAGACCAAGACATTATAATTGCTAAACCATCAACTGTGTGAAAAAATGAAGGTATTACAACTTTTTATCACCCTGTTCATCGCCCATCTCAGAATCTTCTTGAGCACTCTGCTCACTTTCTGCTTTGGTGTCTGTCTCTTGGTCACTGGATCCATCAGAGGAATCTGAAGTAGAGGCTGTAGCCGATTCATCAAAGCCTTCTTCTCCCTGCATTCTAGCTAGCCTGTAACTAATCAGCACGTCCTCCAGAAGGTGGCGGTAGGTCCCCCTATGAGTAATTCTCACTTGTCTGAGAGCTTCCACAAACTTTCCCTGTGTTCCACCTTCTGCGGCTTCGCCAGGGTCCTTATTTAAGATTCAAGACCCCAGAAACAGTGATTAAACTAGGATATTTCTAAATTTATTAATACATTACACAAGCTATGAAGAATCTCTAGAATTCTATGGCCTAGAAGTAAACTTTCAGCCAGTCTTAATGAGCCTTGGGGGAGAATACTTAGAGAAGTTAAGTTTCCTAAATGCTTACGGTTAAAGTAAGTTTATTAATTGTGAAAAAGCAATCTGGAACCAGATCTTCCTATTCTGCCATTTCATAGGCATTTTGTTCACTCAAGACAGTTGCAGATGGCTGGATAGCATATATAAATTTCGGCCTTTAAAAGTAAATTATATACCACTGGTGCTTTGAAACACAGCAAAAAACAAAATAAAAAACTGTGAACAGCTTAAGTAAAATGAGTTCCTACTTATCTGGTTTAGGAAAGAGATACTTTAGGCGTAACTGAGTGAGTCACATAAAGTTGCCAATGGAAAATTTATTGCCAAATGGATTCACTCATGGGAAGACTATAACACTTCTTTCAGAGTGAAGTACAAGGTAACTTTCCACAAAAGTACAAATCTATTGAGATATGCAGATGGGATTGTGAAAAGAACTTCATTTTAATTTACAAATTCTTCAAAATATATCCCCAGAGTTCAAGACCCATAAGGCATTTTAATTTTAAGTGTGCTGAATGTTATGACTTTATTATTATTATTATTATTATTATTATTAGTAGTAGTAGTAAGTAGTTATTATTTATTTATTTATTTATTTAAACCCCGCCCATCTGGCTGGGTTTCCCCAGCCACTCTGGGCGGCTTCCAGAAGGATATTAAAATACAACAATCTATTAAACATTAAAAGCTTCCCTAAGATTTAAGATTTAGTATTCTTCTAGCACTAAAACTAGATTCAGGGCAGGCAAAAAGTGGTACTTTACACAGATTATTCAATTCACTGCCACTGGATTTGTTGGCAACCTTAAATTTAGGGGGTTGCAATGAGTGTGTGGTGCCCACAATAGTTTCTATAGTCTCCAAAGGTGCCCATTGGCTCAAGAAGGTTGGAGGTCCCTGTTACAGCTGAAAGTAGCAAAATATGCCTCTCAAAACAGGCAAAGTGTCCTTCTCCAGTAATGTAAGTCATAAGGGCTTAGCAGTAAATCCTCTGGCTTTATCAACAAGGAATTATGCCCAATTCAAAATCACTGGTATTGCAAATTGGCCCATTCCAAAGAAATGGTACCTAATTCAGAGGCTTTTTCTTAGGCTTTTTCATTGGCTGATCCGCATACTGCCATCCTTAGCTAAGCCAAACACACTATACAAACTGATTAGGAACAAATGAGAGGCAATGGCAGCAGTGCTATGTGGTTAAGCACAGAACTACCATTATTGCGCAGACACAGTGGCAACCAATTCTGAAAACAAAAAAGGGGTGTGTTACACTATCAAGTACACTATCCTCTTCCAACAGCTAACCTCCCAGATGTCCATCCACAGAAGCTCTTTTCTGCCAGCCAAGCACACTTTTACCATCAGAGCTTCACCCATTTATCCCTCTTGCTGTGCCCCATCTCCCATTTGCACCTCAAACTCACATTCTCATCAATGACCACATGCAACTCAAAAGGTGTAGGATCATCACAGGAAGGCTACTGCATCTTGGAATACAAGAAGCTGAATATACTGTTCTGTTTCAGGAAACTTCAGTGTGCTACCTTAATTCCTTTTGATGAGGGTTCTGCTGGTTGCGCCCAGAACAAGCCAAAATTAAATTAAAGGGGAGGGACCTTAGCTGAGTTGTAAAGCACATGCTCTGCATGCAATGGTCCCATCTCCAGGGAGGGCTCGGAAAGACCAGTCTGAACATATCAACAACTATTCCTTTGATTGTTCTTTCAGAAACTGTAGCTACCCAATTAGGAAAATATAAAATGTCAGCCATTAATACCACCTCCTCACATGAATCATGAGTCTCAAATACCTCAAGACTGAGGGTTGTAGCCAACTGAGTTTTACTCAGACATCCTTTAATTTCAATTTCAATAACTCTACCAAGTTCATCACGTTCCATTAATTGCAATGGGCCTACTCTGAGTTTGACTAACACTAGATACAACTCTAAGCTGCTCCGAGACTTGGATGACATGAAGGTAAAGGAACCCCTGACCATTAGGTCCAGTCGTGACCGACTCTGGGGTTGCGGCGCTCATCTCACGTTATTGGCCGAGGGAGCCGGCATACAGCTTCCAGGTCATGTGGCCAGCATGACAAAGCCGCTTCTGGAGAACCAGAGCAGCGCACGGAAACGCCATTTACCTTCCCGCTGTAGCGCTACCTATTTATCAACTTGCACTTTGACATGCTTTCGAACTGCTAGGTTGGCAGGAGCTAGGACCGAGCAACGGGAGCTCACTCCGTCGCGGGGATTTGAACCGCCGACCTTCTGATCGGCAAGACATAAATAACGATTACGCATTAATTTTGTATCCAAAGGTGCTCCCAGTTTTCTAATGGTAAACTCTATCACAAAACTAAATTCAGCAAGTTACCCAATATTCATATGAAATTAGGAGAAAAATTAGAACACAAAAAAGCAAACCTATGAAAAATACGTTTCCAGGGAGGAAAACAGATTTTCTCAGATCTGAATATACACCATTAGGACAGATAGCCAGATCTGAGAACTGGCCTTGACAGATTTCTTTCCTTCTTTTTTTACAGTGAAGTAGTATTCACAGAGTGCACATATAATAATGTAAATTGATACTATTTCACATTCTGCAGTCGGACTGTGATCTTCTCATGTTTTCTATATTATGGATATAAATGCCAGATATTTCTGAGTGTTGTGGGCCAATTCAGCCACATAAATAAACTTTCAATGCTGAAGTAAGTGGGGCATCTGTTAACATTGCATTAATTGCAACATAAGGAAGCCTCCACCCATTATGTCACAGAATTAAGCAAAGAGAATACATACTAGGCCTGAAAAAACCCACAGAGCAGGTGAGATTTTTAAGCCTTTACCAGAAATTGGAAACTTTGGTTTTAAGTGATTTTATATCTACGGCTGCTTGTATTTTTACTGTTGCTACGAGAATTGCTTTTTGTTTCTGATGTTTCTGATCTGTTTTATATTTTTTTATGCTTCTCTTTTGTAGGTTCTTGAAAATATGGATTAATAATATTATGTTGTTGTTTTTTAAAAAAATTGAAACCTTGTACTCTTTCCCAGTTTCTATCTCACTTGTTCTATGTTCACCATGGCCCTATTCCGAGCCACCAAATCTGGCAATTCAGCATAACACTGAAAAGCTCAATTAAGGTTCCCAAAATCAGAGTCAGAAGCAGCTGGATGGGCCCATAACTCTGTGCAGAACAGTCCACATTAGTGGGAGAAATTACTGTTCTTGCTTCATAACTCTGAAAAAGCACATTCTTTGACTGCAAAAGGAACTAAGTTCAATTAGCACCATCTCCAGATTCGGCTGAGACTTTCCCACAACTGCAACCCTGGTAGACAATGGTGAGCTAGATGGAACAATGGTGTGACTCAGTATAAATCAGTTTCATTTGCTTTGGGAAACACAGAAAACACGCCTCCTATGCTATTATGAGAGTACAAAAAACAGAAGTTCTGATCTACTCTATCCCTGAAGGGGAAATGTCAATGAATACATTATTAGTGCACAAGAATGTATTCATGTGGATCAATGTGATAGCACACTTTTTAATATCTTAAGGAAAGAAAAATGGGAAAACCTCACCAACAGCATTTCAAGACCAAGGCTGAGAACAGAAAATCTAATTCAATTGAAATTTATGGGACTTTCTTTCCAAGTGAATTTATTAAAAATTTACCTTACAAATGCTTATTTCAACAAACTACAGATTGTGTATTTTTAGCACATTTTAATTAAGCTGTTCACATTAGCACACATTTCTACAAGCCAATGTTTGAGAAACACACCTTTTACTATGCATCATCTAGGTTATTCTGTATTCTCTGCAGTTATTACAGGCATTTACAATTCACATTTCCATATGAAAGTTTAGCTAACTGAGCACAACACCTATGCCAAAACTAAAACAGAACACAGCATACCAAATTCACTCTTTGGGGCCTAGATTACTTTGTTGGGAATTCTGAATACTCGTGGCTCAAAGCTTAAGCTATTATACATTACATAGCAAAGTTAGCTTACTGAAATAGCACAGCATTATTAAATGTAGGTGGAGTCAGGAAATAAAAAAACTTGTGATTCCTTGCAAGCCTATACACCTTGCCAAGCATGTCTGTGAGAGGGAAATCTAGATATGCTAAGAAAGCCTGGGAAAGTATTTTGAAACCTGTATACTAGCAGTGAAATCAAGATTACTAGTTTGCCAATTCTAAGTAGAAAACAGAAGAGTCCAATTGGCTTTCATAGAAAACAGTTGGATCACTGGGATAAAACTAAGTATTCAAAGCATAGCATCAGGTCTTACCTAAATTATCTCACTGTACTATTCCCACAGAAACCAGTGTTTCCTATTGCTTAATCATAAATAGCCCCCCTCTTATTGTGTGCATAGAAGGCAGAGAGCCTTTACTGTGGCGGCACCTCAATTTTGGAACACATTCCCCCAAGGTTTGATTGGTGCTGACACTATATCTCTCAGTACCAGGGTGATATATAATAGAAATTTTATCATTTATACCCTGCCCATTTGGCTGGGTTTCCCCGGCCACATATTTGCTTAGACATTTTACATTTATTTTATGGCCTCTACTTAATAGTTCCTTTTTGTGTGTTTTTTAATTGCTTGAACAAAAGAGTAGTAGTAGTTGTTGTTGTTGCTGTTGTTATTCATTACCTTGGAATCTACTAGTTGAAGGGTGGTTTAGGAATTTAAAATAAATTAATGTATCCACTTGATCATACTATTGCCTTTCTACTAGGCAAGATGGCACAACAAATTAAATTGTACCTAACAGGATGACCAGTTGCCTATTTGGTAAAGGCCTAACAAATGAAGAAGTCTCAACATTAGGAGGTGTCACACATTTATGTCTGCCTCTCACCTAGTTATATAGTCTTAAAGAAATGCTTATATTGGTGACCCTGTATAGAGCAATAGCAGCAGTTTGCTTCTTCAGAACAAGACATCCCAGGAGGATCCATTAACCCTTTAAATTCAACGTATTTTATGGTAGCATGGAACAATGCACTTGCAAACACACAGTTATAACATCCCCCACACTGAAATATTATAATTTACTAGCATCAATAAATGCTAGGAATCAAATGTAGAACTTACCCCATCATTCTCTCTGTGTGGGTTCAGCCTGCTATAAACAGCTTCAATAATATTTCGCCTAGACAAAGGTAAAATTCTAAGTTATGTTTTGAGCAGGTTTTCACATACAAAAGTAAACAATCTGCTCTATTAGTCAAGATGGCTAAACAGCGGGAATCTATTGTCTTCCTGCTCTGCTTATAGGCTTCCCAATTGGCGGCCAGAAATTCTGCCAATGGCACTGTGTCATGAGCTGTTGTGCAAATGTGCAAAACACTGGCTACATGGAAGACCTTCAACAACTTGCCATCCCCACCTGCCATTCTGAAAGATAGCTCCAAAGCACTTTTGCTGAAGTGGCTCTTAGATTTACAGTGTGGTCTTGGGTACACTCTTCCCCCTCAAGCCTACCTACCACACAGAGCGTTAAGCTAAAATGAATCTCTGCCGTGTCTTGAAGAAAGGGCGGGATAAAAATACAACTGAAACTGTTGGCTTCTGCAAGTAGTTAAAAAAAGATGCAGCACTAACTATATGCCCATGCCATACATTTAAATTAGTCACAAAGGAAGATTAAAATACACGCATGTGTCAACAAGCACAGCCTGGCTTTCCTTCATTCAGATGTGTGGGAGTGATGATTGAATTACACTTTTATGAAATGAATAGCATGTAGAAGACAGACTGAACAATTTAGCAATATAAGATGTAAGCCTGTATACACCGTTTCAAAGCCATAATTAAGAGCTTCATTGACATTCTGCACTTACTTGCCAGCTAGACCACCTCCTGGTGGTAAGTTTGGAATATTCTCTGCAGACAAAATGCGCATTACATGAGCAAGATCCGGCATTCCTTCTTCACCCGATTTCTCCATAATTTCTAGTTGAAAGAAAATGCTCAAATTAGTAAAACAAAGAGGAGACACAGAAAACCGTACACGTGATACTCAAGGCAAATATCTCGGACGTGGTACAAATACACGTGCACATCAAGAACTTGCACTATTTTTGTACATAAAAATGTTACCTGCATGAAGGTGTAGCAAAATGATACACTCATTAAAGTGTTTCGCAACACATAGCAATTGTTTTCCATATATTTAAAAAAAGGGATGGACAACTTGTTATTTCAGTATCAGTCTGAAAAGTTGGCTGTGCTCCAAACCATAGAGATTACAGCAAGACTTCAATGCATCAGCCTATACTGTGGGATTGTATGTGTACATTCCTTACTTTTGGGCACTAGTTTCACACATGCCCTAGAAAGCAAACATTACAAAATGACCACTAACAAAGGGGGTGTGGGGGGAGAAGAGATGCTGAGCACCTAGTATACAGAAGGCAATAATTTTGTGTTCATGCCCACTTAGAAAACTGATGTAATAGTGCACAATCCAACACCAATTAGGTTGGAGAACAGAATAATAGGAACATTCCTGTTTTACTGCTCATATTAGGAGAAAAAAAATACCAAGGTCAGCATAATTCTCCTTCTCCAACTTAGAAAGGCCTGACTACACAGCTAAAGTGATCTCAAGTAGACATTTTCAGGGCTTCTCAAATCTCATTCCCTATCTGGAGAATTCAACTTTATAGTATTTTGCACATGGCTGCAATATAGCCATGGCCTCTCCCAAATAATGGCAGATGTACGCACAGGCACACACAAACACTTCTGCAAGGTGTTCCATTTGCTATGGAAACTCTTGTGAGTAAAATCTCATTTGCATAGTTATTTTGATCCTGACATATTTTTAAATTATACAGTAATCTAAATAGGAAATTCCATATTGGACTAGCAGTGCAACTTCTAAGAAACATGCAGAACAAGATGCTCTGAAGCTTCACAGCTAGATCTTCTCTCACACATTCCATGTCTGGAGTTTTAAAATTTATCTGTCCCGAGCAAGATTGCATATCTAGTTTATCTAGTAATATTTTTTCCAGTTTTCATTACCATTTAGAGAACTGCATTTTCATTTCGTCCTTCTACCTTTTCCCTTCAGCCTTCTTTCAGAATTGCTTACCGGTATTTATTTTGTCATCCAGCTCTCTGGCTCTATTCTTCCACTCTACACTTCCTTTTATCATCACTGCCACTATGATGCTGACCTACATTCCAACAACATACCTTTCTATCTTCAACGAAAAATATTAGCTAAGATATTAAAGGATGCTATTCTTCAATGAAAACTGACAGAAGGTTCAATCAACAGCCAGATGGCTTTAGGTGGTAAATATATTCAACAGAAGACAATGTTGTAGAAGCAGTTTTCAACTGGCTTTTTCTTTCTGGCCCCACCTTCATCCCCCCCCCCAGTTGCTACATCATATAAAAGATTCCCAATAAAATATGGGCATTACCCTTGTAGTTACTCTAGAGCTTACTTGGACTTCCATGATAAAGCTATGCTCAACTATAAAAGTCTTAGCGCAATAATTCTTATTATTTGCCTTCACATTTCATCCACATCCAGTTCAAAATCCAGAAAGATAAAATAAGAGCAGTTAATGTGCTGATTTATAGAATAAGGAAATAAAACAAAAGAAAGCTGCAAATCAAGAGTGCAACAGTTAGGCATTCTTCCACAACAAAAGGAAGTACACATGATTGCTGACTACTATTTATAAAAGTACATTTAAGCTGAAGGTATTTTCTCTTCACTGTATCTTTACACTATACTCTTTTCATCTCTTCAACTGGTTGACTATATTCACATAAATGTACACAAAACTGTGGAAATAATAGTTTTGTTTTCAAGGGTGATGTGCAAGTTCCAAAAATACTCCTCAAATAACCCCCCCCCCCAAAAAAAACTTGGTAACATGTGAATTCTTGATTAAACCTGAAAGATGAATTTAAACACCCAATGCAAAAAAAAAAAAATATCTAAGTTACTCTATGAAGATTTTTAACACATTCCCTTGTTACGTGGAGTCAAGAAATCATATTGCCCCAAAGGATTTTCTGCAATCCTGTTCTTTGAAAATTTATGCAAAACAACAATCTCTTCATCTCTTGGACCACAGTTCCAATTCAAGCTACTTAATTAAGGAAACAATAGACATTTGTCAATGGGCAGAGTATTTATTGGAATTAGGCGAAATCTGAAGTGAAAGAAAAAAGTAAGGGAAAAATAAGTCTGCTCTTCTGCATTCTCTTCTGTTTTCTTTATATTCTTCTATCTTGAAATAAAAGTCCTTCAATACTCTAACTCTCATTTCTTGTCAAGTATGTGTCACTTAAAGTTGTTACAGTTCATCCAACGTACAGGACATTGAATGACTTGGGCAATTCCTGTAGAGAAAAAATCAAAAGCAGCACAGATAGGGTTGAAAAAATATGGGTAACTTATTATGTTGAATATTTCGGCTTAACATTATACATGAGCTATCTTGTATATGAAATTGCCTGTGGTAATAAAGATCCCACCCCCACTTTAATCGGTTTGATGCATCATGATCTATGGTACATTTTGAACATCTTAGAAGTGCTCAGCCTAGTGGCCAAATAAAGGTAATTCCACTGGAGGAAATGATGCATTTTATTGCAATTACCAAACAGTAGTTCTTCCTGAAAAACATAACAAGCTAGGCTTTTAAACGTCTGAAGTTATGCGGCATGTGGGCCTGGTTATGAAGCAGAGTACAAAAATGATACTAAAAATCTCCTTACTTTGTGCACCAATGGAACGTATCCCCCTAGACTGGGGACAAGCATCAAATTCTCTAGCAAGCTTCCAGATAGTACAAGCACTTCATGAAAGGGCCCTTCACAAAGTGCCTCTTGCAACAAGTTTTGTAGTATAAAATGTAATGCTACAAATCCCCACAATGTGGGACCAAGCCAGCACCGATTGTAGCAAATGTAAATGCCACAAACATTTGAGCCCATTAAGTTTCTTGGTTATTAGGAAAAGCACCTATAAAGCTCAGAAGCATGGCCTAACAACCACTACCTTTGGAAAAGAGTTAAGTAGGGAATGTGTTGTCAGTGTGGATTCTTGCACAAATTTACAGAACTACAGGCTGTTAAGTGGCTTACTTGCTCACTTCAGGCCATTCAACCAACTTTACCACAAATGAAGTGAGGTTAACTTAAGTATGGGTACTTTTAATCAATAGGGAAGTGCTCAGTCATCCTCTTGTAAGTATACTAGAGAAGCCAAGCTTCCAACACCACTCTTTAAGGAAACTAGTGTCCTGTAGGCAGAGGAGTAGAAAAACTAGCACAATAGCTTCCATGAATTGCCTTTATTGTTTTGCAAATTTAGTAGCAATTATTCTTTCCTCTAACTACACTTTTATATTTTGAGTTCTGTCCTATGAGGATGCAACTTTCACGAAGAATGTAAGTTACCAAACAAATATTTAAAGATAAAGAACTTCCAAATGAAACTGCTGGTCTATGACTGTAATAAACTGATGATTGTATTAACTGAATTTTGTACAATTTAGTTATAAACAATTTTATGTCAGTTCTATATGCATGCCTTTCAGGTTCAAAATACTTATTTTACAAAAGGTGGAAACTGAACCAATTCAGAAAGTGATAGATACAGTGAGGGGGGGGGAGAGTAATTGATCCCCTGCTAAATTTGCCCGTTTGCCCTCTGACGAAGAAATGACCAGTCCATAATTTTAATGGTAGGTTTATTGTAGCTGTGAGAGACAGAATAACAACAGAGAAACCCCCAGAAACCCAGAATACAAGTGTCAGAGATTGGTGTGCATTATAATGAGTGAAATAAGTATTTGATCCCCTATCAACCAGCCAATGTCAGGCTACCTGGTATCTTCACTGTATGTAACAAGCTGAGATTAGTAGCACCTGCTGTCTTACCTGTAATCCCAGCTCATTACAGTACCTGTACAAAAGACACCTGTCGACAGAAATCAATCCAGTAGATTCCAAAGTAGCCACCATGACCAAGACCAAAGAACTGTCTAAGGATGTCAGGGACAAAATTGTAGACCTGCACAAGGCTGAACTGGGCTACAAGACTATTGCCAAGCAGCTTGGTGAGAAGGTGACAACAGTTGGTGTAATAATTCGCAAATGGAAGAAACACAAAATGACTGTCAACCTCCTTTGGTCTGGGGCTCCATGCAAGATCTCATCTCGCGGAGTTGCAATGATCAGTAGAATGGTGATGAAGCAGTCCAGAACTACACGGGGGGGAACCTGTCAATGATCTCAGGGCAGCTGGGACCATAGTCACCATGAAAACAGTTGGTAACACACTACGCCGTGAAGGACTGAGATCTTGCAGAGCCTGCAAGGTCCCCTTGCTCAAGACAGCACATGTACAGGCCCGTCTGCAGTTTGCCAATGCACATCTGAATGACCCAGAGGAGAACTGGGTGAAAGTGTTGTGGTCAGATGAGACCAAAATCAAGCTCTTTGGCATCAACTCAACTCGCTGTGTTTGGAGGAGGAGGAATGCTGCCTACAACCCCAATAACACCACCCTCACCGTCAAACATGGAGGGGGACATATTATGCTTTGGGGGTGTTTTTCTGCTAAGGGGACAGGACACCTTCACCGCATCGAAGGAACGATGGACGGGACCATGTATCTTTCAAATCTTGGGTGAGCACCTCCTTCCCTCAGGCAGGGCATTGAAAATGGGTCGAGGATGGGTATTCCAGCTTGACAATAACCCAAAACACACGGCCAAGGCAACAAAGGAGTTGCTCAAGAAGGAGCACATTAAGGTCCTGGAGTGGCCTAGCCAATCTCCAGACCTTAATCCCATCGAAAATCTGTGGAGGGAGCTGAAGGTTTGAGTAGCTACACATCAGCCTCGAAATCTTACTAACTTGGAGAGGATCTGCAAATATGAGTGGGACAAAATACCTCCTGAGATGTGTGCAAACCTGGTGGCCATGTACAAGAAACATCTGACCTCTGTAATTGCCAACAAGTGTTTTGCCAACAAGTACTAAGTTATCTTTTGCAAAGGGATCAAATACTTATTTCACTCATTATAATGCACATCAATCTCTGACTTTTGTCTTCTAGGTTTCTGGGGGTTTCCTGTTGTTATTTTGTCTCTCACAACTACAATAAACCTACCATTAAAATTATGGACTGGTCATTTCTTTGTCAGCGGGCAAACAAGCAAATTTAGCAGGAGATCAAATATTCCCCCCCACTATATACTGAAATGTAAGATTCCCCCTGAATTCCTGATTATGATTTACATTACTTTCTTTGTCTAATAAGACAAAATGCATGAAACTCAACTTACCTTTATACTTAGCTCGCAGATTTTCCCCTTACACACAAACCATTCTGGCTAAGCCTCTCACATAAACTTCTCTATACCACAATAATCTTAACTTCAGTGTACCTGCTAATAACAGAGTTTATATTGGGAATAAATGGATGATATGTTTGGCAAGTTGTGGTGAAAGGTTTTCATTCTTCTCAAGATTAAGGAACCACACTGAAACAGCAAGGAGGTTTTTGCGGAGATCTAGTCACTATATAGCCACTGCGCAACTTATTTTCATTTTGTATGCCATTTGTAAACATATTCTATTGCAGAGGTTGTTCTTGGGAACTTGCAGGCCTGAAATTATTTAGTTGCCCTACATCCCATAATAAAATAAGTGCCTGCTGGATCAGGCCAAAAGGCATCCTATGTCCTGTGGCCAAACAGATCTCCATGAGATACACACAAGCAGAATCTGAGCACAGTGACAGCCTCTCCACTTGCAATTCCCAGCAAATGGTGCTGTGAAGCATGATGCCTCCAACAGTGAAGACAGAACATAGCATTATACCCCATGAGTCTTGTCTCACTCCAGCAACTACTATGAGGAACAGGAGAATGGCCTCTGTTTGAGTGGAACAATCTAGGGGTAACCCTAGCAACACCCACATACAGTAGCACTTGCAGGAGGGGAAACATAGTATGCAGCATGGGATGGGATCCTCTCCATGATGCTATCTTTTTTTTCAAATGGAAAATAATCTAGCCTGAATGCACTATTTTCCAATCTGCCAGACTTCCTCCTGGCTTTCATATAGGCAATAACAAAATAACCTAACTTTCTTCCCCATTTTACTGCCCATTCATTCAGTCTGGAGAATCCTTTGGAATCCTGTCACAATCTTTTTGTATTAGTGACTCTGAACAATTTTTACTATCATCAACAAACCTGGCTGCCTCTCTGTCCACACCTAATTCTAGATAATTTATGAACAAGTTAAAAAGCACAAATCCCAATACTGACCCTTAGGTGACTCCACTTTCTTAATTTCTTCATTTGGGAAGCTGTCCAAGCAGGTCTAAGGTAGCTTCCTGCTACCTAACCAAATCCTGATCCACAAGAGGACCACTCCTCTTATTCAATGGCTGCTAAATTTACTCAGAAGTACCTTGCTGGAAGCTTTTTGAAAGTCCAAGTACACTATGTCAAGTGCTTGTAGACACTCAAATAACTCTGATAGATTATTGAGGCAGGACTTGCCCCTGCAGTAGCCATGCTGGCTCTGCTTCAGCAAGACTTGTTCCTCTATATGCTTTTATTTTTAACAATACTTTCCACCAGTTTCCCCAGAAGAGCCATTAAGCTGTCACACATCATTTACATGCAAGTTCTGTTGGTTGCCCTACCCTTGACATCTATGCATTGAGCATGTGTAACTACACAGAAGAAGCCAATGACTAGAGACTTCCAGATTCCCCTGTGTAGACATCCACAGTCAGTGAATGGATCTGGGGTGTGGTCAGACTTGGGAACCTTCTGGACATGGGGGTAGGACACTTCTACTGATCTAACATATCTAACAATTAACATGTGAAGGAAGCTATAGTTTGCTATTATACCCAAACCAGAAAACTATTATTTGTGCTTCTCCTGCCGACCAGGATTGTAAGGCAGGGATTGCCGGGCACGTGCGAACTTTCTCCAGGTTGAATGCAACAGTACAAGCCAGTACATTCCTATAGTACCAAACATGGCATGGTTCTGTATGTGAACTGACCTAGAGCAGGGGTGGCCAACTCCCAAAAAACTGCGATCTACTCACAGAGTTAAAGACTGGCAGTGATCTACCCCCTTTTGGGGGGGTTCAGGTCAAAGTCGTCGAGCTTTTTTTTTAGGGAAGAGGGAAGCCCGTTTCTTGGGTGTTCAGGTCAAAGTTTTTTGAGCTTTTTTTATTAGGAAGGAAAGCCCTGTTATGTGGGGTTCAGGTCAAACTTGTTGAGCTTCTTTTAGGGAAGAGGGAAGGCCCATTTTTGGGGGGTGAAGGGCCAAAATGTTGAGTTTTTTTAGGGGAGCCCAAGTTGTTCAGCTTCTTTGGGGGGAGCCAGTGATCTTACCAGTGATCTACCACAGACGTCCAGTGATCTACTGGTAGATCACGATCTACCTGTTGGACGTGCCTGACCTAGAGAGTAGACACACAATCTTATTTTCTCAACAGCATGCAAAGGTGCAAAACTAGGTAAGCTTATATAGGACTTTGTGACACCAGTGGTCGATAAACAATATAATCTATGCTAGACAATCAGGTACATTTGGGTAGCCATGGGGCCCTCCAAATGATGTTGGACTCAATTCCCTTCAGTTCCAGCCTGCACGTCTCACCCAGAGAAGGACAAACTAGCCAACCCCCTTTAAAATAATTAGAAGAAAGCACCCAGATTAACATCTTCCAAGAACCAAAACCAAGTAGACAGATCAGGTAGGTGGCTGACTATGCTGAACATTTAATAAACTTGGTATATTCTGCAAAAAGTGCTTAACATTGAGATGAAACACTGTAAGGCGCACACACACGGTGGAACCTTTGTGTGGGCAAAACTGATCCCATCATGAGTCACACTGAGCCACATGAGTGAGAAACCTGAACCAAATGTCAGTGGTTTGTAAAGATGTTAATTTGAGCAAGCTAAATCTAAGGGTAACCCCAGGAAGTGTTATGTCTATTATTTTGACTGCATTTTAAATGGAGAATATATTTATCCATGTTTTATGTCTGTGCTAATAGGATTCTACTGTATTTGCAATGTCCTATGGTATGTCTACAAGCAACAGATATTTATTGGAATTGGATTGGGAGGGATAACAGCTTGTATACCCGCATCTGCTGCTGACCAGCCTGCCCACCACCGTCAAGTCAACTCCACCATGCTTCTGGCTAGCCCACTCTCCTGTTCACTAGCTACATTTCCTTATTTGATGTCAAAGTGGCAGCAACTCAAGTACACTCTGGCATGCCCACCCCAAATATCAGTTTGAGGAGGGGTTGGACTGTAGCTCAGTACTATATCATCTGCTCTGCGTGTAGGAGATCCAGTTTCAATCCCTGGCATTTCTGGATGTGGCCAAGAAAGACTCTTGTCTGAAACTCTGGAGAGTCAGTCTGTGTAGGCAATACTGAGCTAGAATAGTGGCCTCACCTGGTATAAGGCAGCTCCCTATGTCTTGAAGGGGGCTTTCACAAAGCAAGATACTGTGATCACCCAGTGCATCTGCACTGCTGCTGCTTTGCAATAATGGTGGCAAATACTGTTTAAAGTAACTTTAAACATTTATAGTTACTTTTAAACAGTATTTGGCACTATTGCAGCAAAGCAGCAGTGTAGGGCCCCTTCTTCTGAGCACTGAGATCAGAGGTGGTTTTAGGGCAGCACACCAGTTCCCCAGAGCGGAGAAGGCAGCCAGTAAGCACTTGCCCAGCTACGGGAAGGAGGTGTGGAGGTCCTGAGAGGGTCCTATAGTTTCCTTCCCAAAGCCTAGTTAACACTTACCCAGAGTTGAGGGGGAGGGACGTAATTTTGGCCTAGCTCAGGGCACCATAGTACCAAAGTCTGTCCCTGCTGAGATTCCCAGGACTGTTAGCTGGATAGAAGGAGGCCACAGTGGGAAGTGGACAGCTAAATTTCACATTGACCTAATCTTAGACTGTGAATTTTCCAGCTGAATTAAGTCTATGTATTTTTCCAATGCCATTTCCATTTCTGATTCAGACAAGACTCAAGGTGCCCTGATAACATAGCTGCCAAGAACCCCGTTTTCCCCAGGAAACCCCCGTTTTTACGTACCGTTTCCCGGTGATCCCCCGTTTCTCTTCATCTCCCATTTTCCTCCCTAAAAGTCTCCTGCCGGCGGCCATTTTTTCCCCTGCTTTGCATGTCTGGAAGTTTGTAGACGCGACTTCTGGTTTTGCCGGCAGCCATTTTTTATGCCCGTAGATGGGCAGAGCGACACCGGAAGTCGCGTCTATGCACTTCCGGACACGAGCAGACGCGACTTCCGGTGTCAGCGGCGGCCATTTTTGGTGCCCATAGATGGGCAAAGCGACACTGGAAGTTGCATCTACGCAACTTCCGGTGTCGCGCAGCTGCCAGTCCCAGATTCTGCAGTCCGGGACTCGGCAGGTATGCCTGATAATGGTATAAACACATACCTCTATAGTTCAAGAACTGCACAAAGTTAAGCAACTTGGGTATATTGGGTAACACCCATCCAGATAATAATTTTCCATTCCATTCCACCCAAACGCTATGCAGTATTTTCTACAGCATTATGACCAGACTGTATAATAAATTAACTAACAGCTCGATTACCTGCAAGTGTCCCTAAAAACTAATGTTTTTAAACAGTAACTTATATGAATGTAGTACTTTTTAGTACTTGAAAAAGCTCATCCATGCACTTTTCTAAGAACTATCCTAGACAATATTAATACTGTACTAAATAAAAGATTTCATTTAACCCTTGGAATAGGTACTGTCATGAAGACATATTTCATCATCCAGTTGATCATTATTCACCCCATTCCAACTCACAAAACTCTTTCACTACACCGTTAAGGACAACAAACACATTTAATTTTGTACCCAGTCAGGATCTGCAAGGAAGCTTGAGAAGCTAATAAAAAACAGTTTACAACCAACCATTAGCTTAGACAATGCCAAGTATTGTATCCAGGGGAACTTCTAGGAGTTAAATGAAGAGATTCCAAGAAAATGTTTGATAAGCAGGTCAATTCTGCAAGCTTACTGGGCGATGCTTTCAAGATACATCCTTTAACAGTACATTGTAATAGTTAAATCAAGGAAGCAAACAGAAAAAAAACTGAAAGCCCCATACACAGATGACCCAAACAATTTTGTTGATTGTTCAAATAAGACAGTGGCCCTTTGAATTCAATGTTGCATCTGCCTCTTCAGTAGGTGCTTTATAGCATGAAGTGTGGAGCATAGCCAAGTACCCTAAACCAGTTCCCCCCATTATCAATACAGATAGGAACCAAGCCATCTAACTAGGGATCCTTTCAGCCTATCCTGGTCAGTAAGTGAGAGCAATGCCTGCTGAAACCTTCATAGTCAAAAAGGGTGAAGATATCCAATGGCTGGGGGAAGGGAACTTTAATGCCGGTTAGAAAAGATTGGAGGTTTATGTAAAAAGAAATAATACATATTTATTATATTATTATTACAGTATTATATCCCCATGTCTGACTCCATTATCAGAGGTGATACGGACAACTTTTCAGAGCATTATTTCCACGGAAGATTTTATGTTTCATAAGTTCATTACTGCAAATACAGTATTAAGGCAAGATTGGCAATTTCAAAATTGTAATTATCATTTTTAGGTCCTCATGCCTTGCAAATATGCCTAGTTCTTTGGATTTCAGTTTAAACGGTTTTCAGTAGCTTTGGCCCATATCCAATGCTGCTGTTCCACTAGCACAGCAGACTTTCACTTCGGCAAAATAACTTTCCACTCTTTCCTGTCCCCTACAACTCCCCCCACTGCCTCAAAATCTGCTCCAGAGGATTGGATGACCCTCCGGAGCAAATTTAGAGGGTGCATGGAGAGAGGAAAGGGAGCTCCACTGCACAAGTAGAATTCCACAAGCAGAGCACTGGATAAAACCTCCCCCCCCCCACCTTAAATTTAAACAACACGAGGAAAGTATATGTTACTGTACATTATTGTATATTATTCCATTAAGGAATTATATGTAATATAATGTTTAAACTACATTAAGTGTGTTTTAGTTTCCTGCCCTCAAATATTTCAGGTAAAATACTTCTGCTGTATTGGAGCAAAATATAGTATGGGGTATTGTAAAGCTTTGTTTATTTAATACAAGTAAAATAAATATGCTAAATTGTATCCCATTCTAGGGCATCAGAATAGTTTTCCAATGCAAACTGGCAATTCTCTGATGCAAATTACCATATCCAAATTAGCCTAATTTGCCTAGGAAAATCTTCCAATTCAAATCTTTCCAGAAAACTTAGTTATGAGTCACGTTTATCAGCCACTCTGGTTTAAATGGAGAGCCTACAAAACTTCATAAAACACAACTGGGGGGGGGGGAATGGTTAGTGATTTTGTGGGTCAGAAAGCAAAAGTAGAGCAGCATCAAATTAATACGAGTAGGTGGAACTAGAAAGGTAAGTTTACACCAGTATTCCTTTCAAAGTTTCCAAAAAATGTATAAATGCAATATTCAAAAGTCCATTATGCAAAATAGTAGTTTCTATTCTCATGGTGTGGATGTTATCCTTCCATTTCTCCCAAAATATATGGAAGTAAAAGATACTGAGGTCTTTGAAAAGCAATACCAGCTTCCCTCAGAACATTTAATACAATACTGGCATTTATATGAGAGGTGGGAAGCCTGTGACCTTCCAAATGTTGCTGGACTAAAATTCTCTAGATCCATGACCATCACCTGGGGCTGATAGGAGTTGAAGTACAGCATCACCTGAAAGGGCACAGGAGATGCATCCCCGACTTATACCCAAGCCCCTAACCTCCTTCTAACCTCGAAGATACTTCATTCCTTGCACCCTCTTCTATGAACAGGATGTCAGCTTCATAAGAAACACTTCAAAAGGAGGTGAGGTAGGGGGAAGTGGCTTACATTTATACTGAAAATAGCCAGTACTCAAGTAAGATTGGTACCATATACGGCCACAAAATATACCATCAAACTAAGGTTTCTGGCTATTTCTCATCTCCCAATTAAACTTCAGGTTTATTTAAAAACATTTAGGCACACAGATATTTCACAATTCAACACACTAAGTTCCTGAGTAAAATCTCAGGTTTGTAAACACACACACAAAAATGCATCAGGACTCTGAGTATATTTTAACCTTCCAGGCAGCTATTCTTATGTAGAGAGCTTACAAAATATAAATGGTGGTGTTGCCAATTCAGCATATCAAGCCACATACACCAATCCAAATTATCCTACAGCAACAGCAGCTGAAAAATATAAGCCACTTTGCCTGCTCTGTAAAAGAATTTGCTATGCTTAGTAAGAGATTATGTTTTACTCAAAGATGAGCTAACATTCCTAACTTTACAATATGAGTGGCACCCAATGGGTTGGTCCAAGAGCAACGGGACTTTCCCTCCCTCTTTCTGGCAGCCCCTTCCCCCTGTGCACCCTAAAAATCTGCTTGAGGATTAGAGGACTCTCTGAAGAAGATGGGGGGGGGAGAGAGGTGCGGAAGGGGGAAGAGAAGAAGTCCCATTGCATCTGCTGGCACGATAGTAGAAATTGTACCATGTTTAAAACGTTAACACCTTGCACTACTAATAATTGGCCAGTGGGCAGATTTGCAAGATAATGCATATTCTTCAAATAAGAAACTGAATTTTGGAGCTGAACTATCTGTACAAGCCCAGACAAAAACACCAGCAATTACACTGGGTTACTCTCTGGATTCCTGTGGTTCAGATGTACATTTATGACCAAAAATTCTCTTTAGCTGTACTGGTGCTATACTCCAGCAAAGTTTTGACGGAAGCTCTTTAGTTGCTTCTGGGAGCTTGGGTGTGTGCGTCACCAACTAAAGGAAGCTTCTAATTCAGAATGCAATTTCTTACCTTCCACCCGTGATTCCAAGTGCTTATCCAATTCTGCATCTCTTTTCACTGCATCATCTGAGACCTTAGGAGCATTTGAAAAGCAAACTAGAACAATACTCATGTTATCACGACTTCCCTATATTTTGGGAGGAAAAAAATAGTACATATTTGAGATTTAGCTTCTCTCTTTCACAACTTCAGACCACCTGATTATTCAGTGTAAATTTTTAAAAATCTTAAATACTACTGGTTTGACATACATTCCTTACGCTCAGATTTTGTTTAAGTAACTATATGTTCCTAAACATATGTTTCTTGTGTGACCTATTGTGGTTAACAATGTATTTTACTTTATTCCTTGACATCTATTTCCACTTTAATTTGCACAACCATTAGTAGAAAAGAAATGCTGCACCATTCATTGACATCCCTTTTAATATATTGATAATCAAAGTTCATTTAAAAATGTTTCAGGATACTCAAGGAAAAAACTGCTCAATTCTGAACAGTCTGGCAATCCAAGCCTTCTGCATTCACCTTCTGAATACTGAGAAATGCTGTCAAAAATGATCATTTTCAAGTGTACTAAGCTGCACTACTGAAGTTGGATTTTATCAATCCTCCTTCAAAATAATAAATCCAATAGCTGGTGATCTCCTAACAAGCTTGCAATTGCATGAATTTGCACTGGCTCATTCTTTACTGGGAAACTATCCTTTCAATGCTATTTTACTAGAGTAAGTTTTCTTATTTTGCAAAAAAAGATAAAAAACTTTATTCAATTATTTGGAGAGAAAGAGTAAGTTGCATACCTTGTGTAAACAAGTATCCACTACCCAATTGCACACTTTTTCCAGATCATCCGATACTTCAAGCCTAGACTTAACAAATTCACAGAGCTCCTCATTGCTCATTACATCCCAGATTCCATCACAAGCCAAGACAATAAACTCATCTTCTTCTGCTCTTACAATTTCATAAACCTCAGGTTCCGGAGAAACAAGTTGTTCTGTAGGACCTTTGCCATCCACACATTTGTAGTCATAGTCCCCCAGAGCACGAGAAACTGCTAACGAGCCATTAACACGCTGGATCATGACACTCCCTCCTGCATTCTGGATTCGCTCTTTCTCCCTTGGATTGCAAGGCTTGTGATCCTGTGTTGAGAAGCAGACTTGTCCATTCCTATAGAGAACAGCACGTGAGTCTCCACAGTTGATAAAGTAAATGTGCTCAGGTGAAATCATAACTCCCACTGCTGTTGAGCCACTCCTGTCCATGCCATTTCTGAGGTCTGAAAAATTGCGCATGTACTCATCAATTTTCAAAAAGCCAGTTCTGATTCCACTCTTTACATTTTCCACTGAAGGTTCAAGAGCCGAGCCGGGCTGTTCTGTTCCCCTGAAGTCTTCATTGCTAGTGATGTGTTCTAATAAGTGGTTTGAGCAGTAATTTGCCACACGAGATCCTGCATGACCATCATAAACAGCAAAAAAGGACCAGTCCTCTAAACCATGAGGAATTCCTACAACAGCTGTGTGAGCATCTTCCATTTCCACTCTCCATCCTTGCATACTGCTGAGGCCATAGCGGAGCCCATTTCCTGCCCCATGAGCATTATGCTTCTCAGTTTTTGGTTTATCCAAAAACGCACCCATGTTTATCTAATTTGCAAAGAAATCTGCAAAACAAAATTTGACCATCAATACAAGTAGTATCAACTAGAAATCATGCAAAGAACTGTTTGAATCATTCAATACAATCTGACCATGGCTGCCAAAACTATGGTGAACAATGGATTGTCATGGCAGACAGAAAGACTACTAATATCTGCTGTTTATTGTCCTTATCCTTTTCTTTTAAGTAGTATGAAAGCAATCTACTCCTGCAGACCTCATGGCTTCCTTCCTTGAATTAAAATTGTATGTCGTTTACCAATTAAATGCACCCATTATATAGATGGATTACAGAAATTTATTGATTACAATGGTGCTATACCATTCTAAACCAGAGCTTCCATGGCCTACACTAGCATACAGATGTTTGATTAATTCCTTTGTACTGAAATGTTAACACAAAGAAAAAACAAAGTAAAAAATAAAATAAAAGGTCTTCCAACATAAACACAGAATCTTATGTTCCTCGCAACCAGGCCAAGCTACAATTTAAAAAGCAGCTTTTGCTTCATGTACATCTACAATGTATGTTGACACATCTTTTTTTCTTTTTCTTTTAAATCTTATTTGCTTTTCTTTTATATCTCGCTGAGAACACACGCTATGTTACAGTCATGCACAAAATGGTAAGAAAAACAATTGCATAAATATACCGTAAAACATGAACAAGTAGTAATAATAGCATAACTACAATCTTTCAAGTTATTTAAATTCTATATATCTTTACTTTTAATTCCCTTCCACTCTTTCCATGGTTTCCTATCTGACCTTTTAACTGCATTTTCTTACTCTTCTAAATTATTTTCATTATCCTACGTAATCTCATATTGTAACATATACTGCTGAGTGTTTTTTCAACCTGTTATGATTATTTTCTTGTTATAATACTTTTCCATATAATCTGTATATAATATCCAGCCCTCTTATCTTTATTTATTAATCTGCTTGTCATACTGGCTAATTTTATATATTCTAGTATTTTGAGATGCCATTCTTCTCTTGATGGGACAGTATCTGTTCTACATTTTTGTGCAATTAAAATTTGGGCAGCTGTTGTTAAATACATCCGTAAGTTAATTTGTTTTGGGGGGGATTTCTGCCATTATTATTCCCCGAAGAAAAGCTTCTGGGTTCTTGGGAAACATGCTTTTAAACATTTTCTTGAGTACACATCTCCCAAAAGTCTTTTGTTACCCTACACAACCACAAGTGATAAAATTGTATGCTGAAACATCTATTTTACCTTAACACAACATAAAGTAGGTAGCATTTGCTACATTCCATGAACCAGTGATGCAGAGGAATAATAGCACAATTTCAAAAGGGTCCTTGTAACAACACACCCCACGACTAATATATTAAGAGTCAGGCAGCTTTAGAATGAAATCTTTGGGAAAGGATCACTACCGTTCAGGATTAAAATACACTTCAGAAAGCTTCAAAAATATTTTAGTTGTGCTTCATTTATATACAGTAGGATTGCTTATGTGCAAAATGTAAGCATTTCAGTTCAGAACATATGAGGTAAGCTATTACTTTCATTTATGAACAGGTAACTGTGAGCTAGTACCAACGAGTCATTTCACACATAATCTGGTTTGTTGTTTGGGGAATGAGCCTCATGCCAACAAGCTTTATCATGCCAACAAGCTACATGGTCTGCTTTGTTGGTTCCTTTTGTTTTTTAGGCAAACCAATTTACCATTCTACCTGAACCAGCAAATTGATTTCCCTTGCCCTCCAAACTAAGGACTGCTTTGGAGGTCAAAGGAAAATCACAACTTTTCAGTTCAGATACAATGGCAAACAATGCTTTAGAGGAGCAAGTCTGAAGTTTCATTAATGACTCTGAATAATGGAGAGAATTTTGCCAACTATCTTATTCAGCAAGTTGAGTATCAATAAAACTTTAGAGAAGTAATCGCAATTTGAAAGGCTACCACAATCAAGTTATATATTGCAACTTGTTATCAATTCTACTGGGCTACAGTGTATGTGGGATGAGTCTTCCAACAGTTCTGGCCTCATACCATGAAGCATATGGCCAATAGTGGCACCCACACTGGAGGTCACTGGATTATGAGAGCACAAACAATTTAACAATGTAGCATGGATCTAGATAATAGTATAAGAAGATACTCTTGAATCAGGCTAATGGCCCAACTAGTCTAGAAACCTGTTATCACAGAGGAAATGAAATGCCTCTGCAATCAGGACTTTTAGTGCAACAGCACTCTACCCACCTGAAAATCCCAATAACTGGTATCCAGAGGCATATTGCCTCTGACAGTGTAGGCAGAGCATAGCCATAGACATTTGGATATACAAATGTCTGCAAGTACATTTTTACCGTATTTTATTTCTTTTCAACATTTCTGATAATCTAAATCCAGGAATTGCTTGCTGCCTGGAACTGCCAACTCTAGCTCTAGGGAACAGGATTTGTAGTGCACAGGAATAAGACATGAAAAAATCTCTGAAGCAGTGCTGGGCAACTTCATAATGAATATATGTATGTAAGAGATTATACTTAAATGTGTCACAAGCCAGCTAATGGTGCCCTATATTTGATTACTAAATAAATTGGAGTCCTTGGAGAGTTGAGGAAAGGTTCCAAGAGCTCTGGCCAGGTAGTATATTATTTTTTAGAAAGTCTTAAGTTGAGAATAATAAGACAAATTCCAGTAGCAATCCAGTTTTTAGAAATCCAGGACAAGGTTTATTTCTCATCAGCTCGAATGAAGAATAAACCTAAACAGGGCCTTGTCCTGGTTTTCTAAAAACTGGATTGCTACTGGAATTTGTCTTATTATTCTCAACTTAAAACTTTCTAAAAATTAATCTACTACCTGGCCAGAGCTCTTGGAACCTTTTCATTTGATTTCCTATATTTGATTACAGCAATTGTAAGCTACTACTAAAGGCATACTACTAGCTGACCTCCATTTAACACATAGCTGCCAAGTTTTCCCTTTTCTCGCGAGGAAGCCTATTCAGCATAAGGGAAAATCCCTTTAAAAAAGGGATAACTTGGCAGCTATGATTTAACAGCCTGAAAATGAAGGCTCACAGATATAATGGATAAGGGAATTGATTTTTTTATCAGGTATCTGTTCTAAACAAATAAATGCTATTAATTAATACGGTTCCAACATGTAGCGAGACCAATTATGTGTTTCATTGCACTGCGTCTACGGTAAAAACAGTGTTTACCTGTCAACTGCAGCTCTGCCAATTTTTGCACAGATCTAAAACCTTAGGGTTTACATTCCTTCAGCCAACAGGAACTGATTAAGCTTGAAAGACTTCAGATAATGCAGGATGCAACATTTATTTTAACTCGTAATTTCCTAAGAGAAAAAGTAGTAGTAATTAGTACCTCTAGTTTATACAACGAAACCAGGAAACTAAGAATGTAGTAAAATGCCTTATGTCACTCTTCTTATAGTACATGCTTCAGAAACACATACGAAACCAGGAATTGTTTATCCATTTATACTGTGCTTAACATAATGCTGAGCTTTAGAAAAGTCTGTCAAACAGTCAGAACTCTACAGTGGGACCTTGACTTACGAATTTAATCCGTTCCGAATGCACACTCGTAGGTCGAAAACTTCGCAAGTCGAGTTTCCCATAGGAAAAGCGGTTTCCCATAGGAATGCATTGGAAACGGAAACATTTGTTAAGTTGAGGAAACCGCATCTAGCCGCGAACAGGTTTTCCGTTTGGATGTCAAAAAAATCGTAAGCGCCTGGCCACTTTTTCCGCTCGTTAGTTGAAAACGTCGGATGTCGAGTAGTTCTTAAGTCGAGGTCCCACTGTATTTGCTCTATAAAACAACCACTTACAGGGTTGCTTTACTCTACAATAAAGCCTGAAAATTTCCTTCATTGACTAGTTCAAGCATTTTGGCACTAGACTTATGGAAACAAATCATCTAGCGGCTGTTGAGAAGACCCCATTCCTAATAATCTGAACACTGTTTAGACAAGGCTGCTACGGTAGATTGGAACTAGTATTGAGGGTTGAGGATAGCCTTTTCTTTTAATCCTGTAAATAAATAAGTACAAAACAAACTTGACAAGATAAACTTGAAAAACAGTTCAGAGTAGTTGGCCATGGATTCCCAGAGGCTGCAGAGTAGCCATGGAAGTTCAGAAATCAAGTCTCCGGCCCATAAAACATGGGAATTATGAAGACAGTTTATCTTGTCAAACTCTATGGGCTCCTGGCAACACATATTCGGACTTCTGCAACTATACAATTATAGTGAAGAGAAATATGTTACTCCTGTCTTGCTGAACCATTGGAACTATTTCTACAACTGTTTTATGAACAAAGTTAGACTAGTGATTGTAAAGTAACATGGTAATTTTTTGCAACATTATGCAACTACCTCTGGGGTTCTAAAAGATATTTCTATATAATTCCCAAAATGTGCACTTTCCATAAATATGCACTTGCTGGTTTTAAAAAGAAAACACATGCAGTTAATGGTTAATTGTGCTTAAATTTATGTGGGTACAAGAAAATACATTTTACAATCTTGCATCTTTACCAGTCTATGAAGCCCATATCAAATATTCATCTCTTATTAATAACAGAAAAAGTGAAGGAACACTGACTAAATGGTTTCAACACTTATATCATGTAGCACTGATTTTAAAATATGGATATACCTGTATTCAGGAATTGTCAGAAGTTGTAGATTTAGACAATATGAATCATTGTATCAAACATCAATAACAATTTGACACAGTGGTCCCTGGCCATGAACATACACAGGAGAGACTTAAAGGAACCAGTTTTAAAGAGTTAATTATTCCAACTTCAGCAAAATATTAGAAGTTGACTTTTGTTGAAGGAAAGCCGCTATAAGCAGTTTAAATGCTATCTTGTTCTTCACTGCCTATCGCCTATTTATAATCCTTAAGATCTGGATTTGGCATCAACAGGGATTCTATATTTGTTTTGAACCCATCCAATGAATTGGAGATACTAGTAAAATATACTGCACAATGTCAAGTATGACTGGATACATTAAGTGAGGGAAAGTCTTGGAGTTAATAATGTGTAGCTTTCCCATGCACTGCCATTCATAAAAAATGAAGACTTGCCCAACATAGCGTTCTAAGAATATTTTGGACTGTAACTTTCATTTACAAAAAATGTTGGGGGAGTATCTGCTTCTGTATCCATTTCCTCACATGACTCTCCACCCCCTATCACAACTGCCACAATGCAACAGAGTTTTCCTCATATGGGAAAACACAATGCTGCACTTGGGCAGACTTTTTGCATGCTCTTTTCCTGGCCTTAATGTTAAAAGAGAAGACAATGACTATAGCAGCTGCAGGATTATTTCTTCTGGTAGGATCAGAAATCTGCTCCCTCTTGAGTTTGCCCTGTACCCACATGGGGGACAAGAAAAAACAATGAAGTACCTCAATGGCCAAGGGGTGGAACAGAAGTATATCAGCACCACCATCTGATTCTGGAAGGATCAGAACAGCCACAATACCATGTGTTCAGTTCTAATCCTGAGAACTAGTCCAAAAGGATACCGTGGTTAATGGTACTGAAAACAAGCAGGTGTCCAAAAAACTAATAGTGTCATACTTCCCTACCCACACATACTCCTTCCCTTGGCAACTAAGGTGGACCTTGTCCCAAAACTAGGTCTGAATCTTACTGCAAAGGGTCCAAATAATCAGTATAATCCAAGCACTAGTTTGAGTTGTCCAACTACTACTTTGCTGAACAACAGCATGCTTAAGTGTCCATGATTAACGCTCCTAGATTAAGGAATCATAGAATCAGAGTTGGAAGGGTCCCAAGGGTCATCTAGTCCAACTCCTTACAATGCAGGAACGCAGTGAATCTCAGCTACAGGAATTGCAGCTAAAGCATCCATGACAGATGGCCATCCAACCACTGTTTAAAATCTCCATGGAAGGAGAGTCCACCATCTCTCATGGGAGTCTGTTCCACCACTGAACAGCTCTAACCGTGGCTTCACCACTGCCTTCTTTAGAACTCCATCTCTCAAGGAGACATTAGTTAACTCCAATGATGTTCTTGAAGTCCTTCCCTGGTACCTACCAAAGCTTCTGAGAGAACATCCCCTTCCAACTTCCCCTTTGGTGGTAAGGGTGCTTACTCTTTTCTCCCTTGAAAAGTAGACAGAGCTGAAGGAGGAAGTTGGAAGAGTAACCCTATTTCAGGTTTATGTTCTTCAAGGTTCAGATTATTTCTACTGGATCAGAGATCCCTTGAAAAAGTGAAGTTTGAGGTGGCACTAATTGGGAGAAACAACTGACCAGGAGGAGTGCTGTCCACAGCACTCACCTAAATGTGCCCACCGATAAACAGGTTGATGGCCCCTGCTCTGAATGCTGGTGGATTACATTCTTGCCCATCAGCCATGCTGGCTGGGGATTATGGGAGTTGGAGTAAAACATCTAGAAGACCAGAGGTTCTCCAAATAAGCTTTCCTCATAACTGGGTGCCTGACTATAGTGAAAGAAGGGATTAAACTTAATAGCTATGCCCATCAATTAGCATACTGGAACAATCAGCACATAATTGTTCTTCCTCAGGATAGGTCCTGATTCTACAAGCCCCTAGACTCCCAACCCATATTCTATTTGTATCCTAACCTCACCTGAAGCTTAAGGATTTACAGACATACCTCGGTTTAAGTACGCCTCGGTTTGAGTATTTTCAGTTTAAGTACTCCGCAGACCTGTCTGGAACGGATTAAACCACTTTCCATTACTTTCAATGGGAAAGTTCGCTTCAGGTTAAGTACGCTTCAGTTTAAGTACTCCACGGACTGTCTGGAACGGATTAATCCACTTTCCATTACTTTCAATGGGAAAGTTCGCTTCAGGTTAAGTACGCTTCAGGTTAAGTACAGACTTCCGGAACCAATTGTGTTCGTAAACCGAGGTACCACTGTACCTACTGAGAAAACTGCCAGAGACAACTATCTTTCACACAGATTGCTGGCTAGGATCTGGTTCCAGCAATTGTGTGACCTGCCACGGGTTTTCTGGCTGTACCCCCAACACAATATAAAGGAGTTATTGGCATTTAACCAGCAGTGCATATGGGGCCAGAGGCCAGGGCCAAGAGTAGATGCACTTCCAATTCATTTCCTAAGTGCATGCAGTTTTACGTGAGTCCTATAATTCACATGATTTAACTATGGGTCATCTATAGGGAAACCACTGCTGGTAGCTCAATTAAGGAGACAAGAGTTCTCATCCTCTATCCCTGCAAACTCTAACTTTGGTTCTTTGTGCTGTCATCTTTAACTCTAGCTACTGTGCAGCTCCTGGTACATGAACCCAGATTTTTTTTGGGGGGGGATCTGTGAAGAATCTGAGAAAATAAGTGTAACACTAGCTGCACTCTACAACTATCATCCTCAACTATTTGTTGCCTTGAGCAGGTCCTTTATGATTAGCATCTTTTCATCATAGGTGTCCATTCTCCACATTCTGTTTCCCCCCTCACACACCTTGCACAACTACAGCTCTAGGTCTGCAGAGTGATTTAGCCTTATGTCATGGCATCTTGAAAGGAGAGCTCTGACAACGAGAACCATGTCAGGTTTTAAATAAACTGAATAGCAGCACTGTCGAGGTTATCTCATTAAAAATTTACTTCAAACATTGTTTCTCTTTAGGAATAGTGATTACAGGTGTAATCACACCTAAAGTAAGGTGTTGCTGAAATGGTTTCAGTTTTATCTTCTCTGCTGGAGAAACATGTGAAATAGTAAGATTTCAATCTATTCATAACCCAGAATCTTTCCACTAAAATTTGTTGTTGTACATACATAGCACCTCCGCTAACACTAGGCCAAGTAACAGTGACAGGCCAAAAGTCATGCAGTAACCTTCATGACTGACTGAGGGCTTGAACCCATCATCCAGATACCACTGATACCACTATGCTTCCATAATACTATGATTTACAATTTCAAGCCAAATGTGTGCTGCTTTTTTCATTTTAAAAAACTGCAATTCTTCAAACTTTAGGAATCCCCCTCTTATATGCAGATGGTGCCGTTTTGGCTATATAAGGACCAGCACAAGGAGAATTCAATTGGCTATTAAAAAGGCAAAATATCTTATAATGGAAATTCAACAAGTGATTAATATAACACCACCAAAAGAGCTCCTTTTAAATTTCATGAAACTCTTTAATATGACTTTCCGGATCAGCTTACAATTTGGGCCCAGTGCTCAATAATATAGCCCAGAGAAAGGATACAGTGGTCTAAGGCAAGAAGTTTTCAATAGACAGATAAGAAAAAGTACCGTGTCAGAAAATTTGGAGAAATTCTAAGAGTTCAGTGAACTCCTCTCCCCCCTTTTTATTTTTTACTGCAGCTGTTCAATCCTTGTTTGCTACTGTTTAGTACAGAAAATCCAACTTCAAACGGACAGTGCTAGAAAATTGTCCATGTGTTGAAATGACCTTTCACCTAACAAGCAATCTTTGTAAAGTTCTTATCTGGGGTGGGGGTGGAATTTGACCCAAGTACTCTACTTATGCGGGACCCAGGTGGCGCTGTGGGCTAAACCACTGAGCCTAGGGCTTGCTGATCAGAAGGTCGGTGGTTCGAATCCCTGTGACGGGGTGAGCTCCCGTTGCTTGGTCCCAGCTCTTGCCAACCTAGCAGTTTGAAAGCACATCAAAATGCAAGTAGATAAATAGGAACCGCTATAGCGGGAAGGTAAACGGTGTTTCCATGTGCTGCTCTGGTTTGCCAGAAGCGGGTTTGTCATGCTGGCCACATGACCTGGAAGCTATACGCCGGCTCCCTCGGCCAATAATGCGATGAGCACGCAACCCGAGTCGGTCACGACTGGACCTAATGGTCAGGGGTCCCTTTACCTTTACCTTACTCTACTTATGCACCGAAGTTAGCCAGAAGCACCCCTCCTAGATTCAACTGCTAAAAAGTAAAGGTAAAGGGACCCCTGACCATTAGGTCCAGTCGTGACCGACTCTGGGGTTGCGGCGCTCATCTTGCCAAGGGAGCCGGCGTACAGCTTCCAGGTCATGTGGCCAGCATGACAAAGCTGCTTCTGGAGAACCAGAGCAGCACACGGAAATGCTGTTTAGCTTCCCGCTGTAGCAGTACCTATTTATCTACTTGCACTTTGGCGTGCTTTCGAACAGCGTGGGCAGGACCGAGCAACGGGAGCTCACCCCGTCGCAGGGATTCAAACCACCGACCTTCTGATCAGCAAGCCCTAGGCTCTGTTGTTTAACCCACAGTGCCACCTGTGTCTCTTCAACATAGGACTAGCACCTAGTTAATATGCAAATCCTCCCAGTATTTTCTTAGAGAGAAGTGGCTGAGCCACATATCCATTCAGAACAGTTCTAGTTGCAAAGACTACTGGAATATGATGGAAAATTAGTCAATTTCTGATGTTAAAGGAAAGGGAGAGACCTGCAAGGTTATCTTTTTATCAGAGAATCTGAGTTCTGTTGTTAGGAAGAAAAGCGAGTGGTACAGTGGGAACACCCTATGGACCCAATCAAAACATACAAGGTTACTGACTATCCACTTCTGTGATTACGTTAAATACAGAATCAGAGCCAGGAGGATGCATGTGTTCCGTATTTTATTTATGTTCTTCATTCAGATACTGTAAATATAAATCTATTACTTAATTATTCCTTTTAGTGGTGGTGTTTCAACATGCAATAAGTGTTTATCCTTTTTTTTTTGGCGCCAAGCAGAGATTTGATTTCTAAGAGACTTTTAGATCCCCTCATTCCAGCACAAACTCAAGTAGTGGGTTTTGATTAAGTTTTTAAGAAAAAGGGGTGGGATGAAAAAATTTCACTTCACAGGTCTAGTAACTTGTGACCACAACATATCTACCGGTAAAATTTTACTTAGATTGATCTGGAAGCATACAGATCCTTTCCTACCATACCCTTCACTCAGAAATACAGCATCTTTAAAAAGATCACCAGTCCACCCACTTCCCTTCTTCCAGCCAGTCAGTCTTCTGTGGCTCAGTCCTCATTGGACCCTTTTGAGATTTTTCTTCTAGAGTTTCAAATTTTCAATTTTTTTCCTAGACTTTTGGTGCAGGTTTTATTTCTTCAAATTCCCCCAAGCCTGCTGATCTCTCCTGTTGTGAATGGATGGTGCTATTTTGGCTAAATAGCCACCTACCTGCGATTATGCAGGTTTGAAGTGTTGGTGTTAAAAAATAAGTTATAATTGTCATTTCAAAATTAAAATAGTTATTTTGACTTAATAGTATATACAATAAATTGAGCTCTATTGTACTCAGAAGCAACCACAAGCTTACTTTTCTCAAGTGCCTCCAAAGCCCCTGCACATGTTCTTTGGATGCTTGCCACACTTTAGAGTACAGTCATACCTTGGGTTAAGTACGCTTCAGTTTGAGTACTTTCAGTTTAAGTACTCCACGCTTCAGGGTCCCGCTGCATGCGCAGAAGCACTCTATCGGCGATTAGCGCACGGGCGCTATTGCCGCTCGGATGAAGTACTTTTTGGGGTGCAAATGGCACCCCGGAACCAGATAAGTACTTAACCCGACGTACCACTGTACGTTTATAAACCTGACTAATTATTTGCAGCATAAGCTGTCCCAGATCCATGCATTGAATATACACTGACTTTTTTGATTTCAGTACACCCAAGTGTTTATTAATACACATTTATTAACATACTACTGTCGTTACTAAGCTACATATTTAATTTGCATTTTTTAACCTGCATTATGAGCTTTCACAAAACCCTTTAAATAGACAGCAGCATTATCAGAAACAGGATCACAATAAAATGATGCATTGTCATCTACATTAGGTAAATGATAAAGTAGCCCAAAGTCTGTATACAGGGTGATGCCTATAGTAGGCAAAGGGCCAGCCAGGAAACATGCAGTATTTTATGTAAATGTCACTACACGACAGTATGCAGTATAATTGGAAGCAGTCAAATCCTCAATTTCCCAACCTATTAGAGACCCAACTGCTGTTCTAGTTCTCACCTAGTCTCTGTGTGCCAAAATATTCCCTTCTCTTGAACTGACAGTACAGACCTGACTTTTTCTCTCTCTCACTCACTTAAGCAAAGAGAAATGTCCTTGTGATGTCACTTTAGAGTTCATATCAGAACTCATACAGTTGCAAAAATCATCTCTGGGTAGGTAAGGGAGTTGGCATAAACAGTACTCAAATAATCCAAAACATCAGAGATATATAACAATACAGTGGTCCCTTGACTTACGAATTTAACCCGTTCCGAAGGCACATTCGTATGTTGAAACATTCATAAGTAGAAACGATGTTCCCCATAGGAATGCATTCGAAACGTATTAATTTGTTCCGGAGCCTTTAAAAAGGCACCTTAATGGCAGGCAAGAGGCCCGCAAGGGGCAGCGAGTGTAGGGCTGCAGAAGGCTGGTCGAGCAGCGGCGGCAGCAAGGGCCCGATCCGGCCATAGGGCCGATGTGCAGGTAGCGCGGGCGGCGGGAGGCCAGCGGCGGAGGCAACAAGGTAGCGCGGTTGGCGGGAGGCCAGCGATGGAGGAGTTGAGGTAGCGCGGGCGGCCGACGTTGGAGGCGGCGAGGTAGCACAGTTCGCCGGCGGGAGGCCAGCGGCGGCAGTGGAGCCGGCAAGGGCCCGATCCCGCGGAGGCCGACGGCGGAGGTGACGAGGTAGCGTGGGCGGTGGGAAACCGGCAAGGGCCCGATCCCGCACAAAGCTGGCAGAGGGCCCGATCCTTGCAGCAGCAGCGGAGCTGGCGAGGGCCTGATCCCGTGCGAGGCTGGCAGGCTGGCCTTGTGGCGGCAGCGGAGCCGGCGAGGGCCCGATCCTGCACAAGGCCGGCAGAAGGCCTGCCTTGCAGCAGCGGCGGCAGCGGAGCCGGCGAGGGCCCGATCCCAAGCGAGGCCGGCAGACGCAGCTGGGGCAGCGGCGGAGGCAGTGAGGGCCTGATCGCAAGTCGAAGAAATTCGTAAGTGCGCCCCCATTTTTCCCCTTTGTAACTTGAAAAATTTGTATGTCAAGTTGTTCGTATGTCGAGGTACCACTGTATTACAAATTCAGTAATGCAGATAGCTGAACAAGGACAGTGTAAGGAAAAATACAATTATTTTCCTTGACTTGGAAATTGATTAAATTGGCGTTGTGTAACAAAAAAATATATTTTTTTCAAACAAAGCTTATTCCAAGCAATTTGGGACAGATTAACCCAAATTATATTCTGATATTTAAGTCTATGAACACATCTGGTCCACACCTCATTTGCTATACTTTACTGTTAAGGTTATTTTCAAAAACCACATTTACAAATAAAGCTGGCTTTCAAAGCTTTCACATGGTGAAGCTGAAGAGAGCAATAAGCAGGTTTACCAGGAGTTACGGCACAGCAGAAGCTAGGCCACTATGAGCTTGGGGAAGAGACGGACAATGATTTAGCATTATTAAAGGAACAGTAGAAGACTATTTCACAACAAAACTATTGGCACAATCCAGTAAGTGGCTGGAACACTTGGAGCAAGATCCTATATAAGGCAATAATTAGTTAAGAAGTCAGAACTTGGGGACTCTATTTGCAAACTGTATGAGATGTTAGCTGCTATGGATCCCCCCCCAAAAAAAATATTTTCTTTTTTATTATTAATTTTATATAGTCAGAAGGTTTTACAATCATAATAACCCAAATACAGTCAAGAGTATATCTCATATGTTTTCAATTGTGCCAAATTCTTCACAAAATCCCTTGTTTTGCTATTATTAATATTATTCTCCTTCTTTAGACTCCATCATTTTAACCTCTTAGGTCACATAGATATCCTAGCTGCTATAAATTTTTATGTTCAGACTCCACATTCTATCATAGGTTAGAAGGCTGAGGAGTGCTAAAATAGTAGTAAAAAGGTAAAGGGGCCCTTGACTACAAGGTCCAGTCATGTCCGACTCTGGGGCTTTATAGGCCGAGGGAGCCGGCGTTTGTCCGCAGACAGCTTCCGGGTCATGTAGCCAGCATGACAAAGCTGCTTCTGGCGAACCAGAGCAGCGCACGGAAACGCTGTTTACCTTCCCACCGGAGCGGTCCCTATTTATCTACTTGCACTTTGATGTGCTTTCAAACAGCTAGGTGGGCAGAAGCTAGGACCGAGCAATGGGACCTCACCCCGTCATAGGGATTCAAACCGCCGACCTTCTGATCAGCAAGCCCTAGAACCTGTGGTTTAACCCACAGCGCCACCTGTGTCCCAAAATAGTAGTACATCTGCCATATTAGAAAATACCACAACTGACTCTTTATCACACAATCTAGAATGAAGCTGAACATTGGTGAGAGGTAAAAGACAAAGAGCCTGCAGAAGATTTCAACAAGAGGCAATCTTTAAAGAGAAGATTGGATTCCTCCCCCCCCCCCCGCTGCCGCCTTTAACTAGCTAGCTATGAATTAAATGCCAGCCTGTTACCAGACATTGGAAAACAACCTACCAGTGGGGTAGGGCCAGTTAGACTAGGGCGTAGAAGATCCAAGTTCAAATTTCCAATCAGCCATAAAGCTCAATGGGTAACTTCAGACCAGCCACCTTTTCTTAGCTAAGCCTACCTCACTGGGTTGCTGCAAGGATAAAATGGAGATGGGAAGAGCCATATATATCAGCTTGAGCTTCTCGCTGGAAAGGTGGGTTATAAATATATTAACAAAGATCAGCAGAAAAATCATTCCACCCAACACACACATTTAGAGAACTGTTCCATGCAACTCAGTTAATTTAACCGTTCTTCTATACAAAGTTTCATATACAATTCTCAGAAATATTGTTCAAATACAGAATATGGCCTGGTTAACACATACTGTACTGCTAAATTATAGCTTGTTACGAGATCTGCAGCCACAGTCTGTTGCTGACTTATGGCTTGCTTTAACTATAGCCTAGTGTTATGCATGAACCTAACATCCTTCTTTAAGCATGGTCACCCCAACTCAAACCCCAACCTACAAAGGCATGAGGCAATAGGAGGCAGACAACAAATCAGACTTTGGAGAATCGGGTTTGTTTGACAATTTGTGATTAACTAGTGGTTTGTTAAACAAATCATAGCTAAGTATTATGTGCAAGCTAGGCCTATGGCTATAAATACATAGAATTTTATTATTGCTGCGATCTCATATTTCAAGTCAAATCCTGTGCCATATTGCTCCCTAGTATGTAGCCAAATTTCAACATGTGGCCAAGTGTCTCAATATTTGAAAATGCTTCTTAATATGCAGGCTAAAACTTTATGAATATGAGAAAAACAGGCTTTTACCTTTTACCTACCTTCCCAACTGTCCAATTCCTATTAATATATTTAGCATACATTTTATTCAAAGCTCACCTCTACTCTCAAACTACTACACGTAGTGTTCTCATTTACCATTTATTGTATCATGGCTGCAACTACATGGTAAACTGAATTTGTTTAGCATCTGACCAAGCTGTAATGCAAGCATTATTAACACATGGAAAGCAGAATAACAGAACCACAAAGCACTTTCCTCACCATGAGGATAAATATCACACTGTAAGTGGTCAACTGAAATCACCAAAGGACCACAGAATCTGTCATATTTCTGGCCTACTTTATACATAAGCTACTTATGCAAATGTATTTACTAGTCCACTAAAGATTTCAACTGGTACATTTACTAGGTATTGTATGTCATGCATTCATTACACAACTTATTTCACATGAAGACTTGCCAAAGCCTGAACCTCTTTGAAACACTGGAAGGTATTTCTATTATTTATAATCCAAAGCATATTGTGCTTTATAGAGTAATGTTAGCAAGACACAGGTCTCTACACCAAGGAGCTTGCAATCTCAATTTCAACCATAAAAATCAAGCAAAGACTGCATAGATTAAAGAGGGATGACTGAACAATGGGTCATCTACTTTCAGTAGCTTTCAATGAATAATATTAATCAACACTGAATTAAAACTGATACTTAGGCTCTGAGAAATTGGCAGTGCTTTTAAAGTATACAGATGAAGTACAAAATTTATTAAACATGGAGCTAAAAATAACTTCACCCTTAACATTGGTCACTAAGTAAAGAAGATTTGAAGTGGTTGGGAGGAGAGAAAATGTATGTTAGGGTTCAAAGCTGAGGGATGGAAGGGGTTGGAAGGAAACAAGCTTTTGAGCCATTTCAATTTTCCCTCTGCTTAGAACATTCATAAGCGCTAAAATGGTCAAGATAGTACTTAGGCTTTGGCAGAACTCCACAGCAATTGACTTCCATTGCTGGAGAGTAGCCACATTCTTCTTGTCCACATCCATGCATCCATATAAAATTCACACACAGTGGTGCCTCGCAAGACGAATTTAATTCGTTCCACGAGTCAATTCATTTTGCAAAAAAATAGTCTTGCGAATCGCAGTTTCCCATAGGAATGCATTGACATTTCTTTTTTTTGCCCACAGGAACGCATTAATTAAATTTCAATGCATTCCTATGGGAAACAGTGATTCACAAGATGGAATTTTTCGCAAAACGAAATCGTCTTGCGAGTCACCATCAGATCGCAAGATGCATTCGTCTTGCGAAAAAATTATCTTGCAGGGCATTCGTCTTGCGAGGTACCACTATATTATCAAGATGGTTCATGGATTCAAGAGTTGGAAGGGACCCTGAGGATTATCTAGTCCAACCCAAATATGCAGCAACCGTGGCATTATCAGCACTACAGTGGAACCTTGGATTACGTACCGTCCTCCTTACGAATGCTTTGGGTAATGAGCTCCGCTAACCCGGAAGCAGATGCCCCTAGTTGCGAACTTTGCCCCAGGATGTGAACGGAAGTCGCATGCTGGCGGCGTGGCAGCAGTGGGAGGCGCCATTAGCGAAAGCGCGCCTCATGTTAAGAACAGTTTCAGCTTAAGAACGGACCTCCGGAATGAATCAAGTTCATAACCAGAGATACCACCGTACACCCTAACCCACTGAGCTATCCAGGCTGAGGTGTAAAAAGCACACTCAGCTGAACACACACATGAATCCTGGACCCTCAGATGTAAGACCTAAGTTTTCAGGATTTCCCAGGTAAGAACCAGCACTAGGATAACTCAGGCCTAAACATATAGCTACAGATCTCCACTTACCTGCTTGTTTACAGGACATCAACTGCACCACACAAATGGATAATTGTTAGAATTTTATTCTCACTTCCATTGCAATGCTCTCCTCCCAGGTAGAAAAAGCAATGCAGCTTAGTCTACCTATATTTCTCAACTTTCCATTATGGGAGGAGTACACAGAATAGAAAAGAATAGAACAAAAAACAACAGTGCTACCATGATTGTGTAGAACAGCCTCTCCTATCCATTTATGGCTAGAAATCTAGAGTAGTAGTGATAGGCAACTGAGGAAGGGGGCGTACACAGCTGGCAGCAAAGGGAAGGATTAGGCAGGCTTGGTAAATAACTTTGCCTAAGCCTGTTACCCTTACCCAATTTCAGTTGAAGGTGAATACTGGAATAGCAGCAGATACCCCAGCAGTGTTAACCCATGGGCCTGTTTCCTGCGGCCCATGACCACAGAGACAAATCGCAAAGGTGGGAGCCATACCATCTACAAAGTGGGAGATGTTTGCTAGTGACTGTGTTTAAAATCCTGGGGAGGTAGCTGATAAACCATAATTTAGCAAAAGCCACCAGACATGAGCAGCGATTTGAGCCTGGCTTTCCATGGCTAAGCTGAACACTCTTAATCAGCATCATTAATTAAAAGGTCTGAGAACATTAAAGCCAAGTTGTTTAGTTAAAAACTAGTCTTCACCTCTTTAGCAACCTTTCCCAAATATTCCTGTTCCATGGAAAATTGCACTTCCTGTCTTTCCAAATGCATATTTCCATATAGTGACTGCTAACACATATTTTCCATACTGTTATCTGATCAATAAGAGAGCAGTCTATTACTACTGCTACTACTACTATTGCAGTTTATTATCCACTTTAAGACTAGGGTGATCAAGTGTGTCAAGCAAAAATTGCCTCCACACAACCAGGCGCATCCTCTACTGATGATAGATTCAGCCCTGCGCAGTATTAAAAAACATAAGCAGTGGAACATAAAGCTCAACATGGCAAAGTGGATCATGGCTATTCTCTTAAAACAAACTTGTCTGGTCAGCTGTGGTGAGTTACACAGTCATTCCCTCATGTACCAAATAGTGCATGATGCTAGAACCTAGTCCTAACCCTTCGGGAGCCAGTAGAGTAGAAAATTAGCAACTAAAGGATCCCTGAGGTCAAATCCGAGTGGTACAAGTGCTACTGTTCACTCAAGTAGGAAAACTGATGTGTTGAATGATAGTCAATGTCTTAACGGGTTGTGCTAGCAGTATACCAATGGAAGGGGAAGCTAGTCCTCCACCTTGCTCAAAGTAGGCCTCCAGCAAAGAGCAAAAGAGTGTTAACAGCTGTGCACGCACCCAACTTCTGAGTAGAAGCCACGGCACATGTGACTGTCTAAAAGTGTTTGCTACCTGTCACAATCTAATGTAGGTCAAGCCAGAAACATGCTTCATTGTCACTGATGGTTTTACATATGGCCAGATACCCGAAACAACCCTACAACAAGAGTTTAAAAGGTCCAACAGACACATGCACTCAGTTCATCCTTCCTGTCCCCATCTATTATACTTTATTCAATTTCTTACCCACTCTTCACCCAGGTTATGGTATCCTGTGGGGACAGGATTCTAGTCATCCAGCACTGGACCTACATTCACAACGATATGAAGGATGTTTGCACAAAAACCTAAGTGTTTTGGCTTACTCCCTAGTTTGAGAGCTTCCATGAAGACGGCTCCATGTACGAAATGCACCTCTCTATACAAAGCACATAAACAGATTCACAGGTCATATTCCTGACCTAATATCTTAACATTCATACAACTACTGTAGGCCTGCAATAATTGATGCTTCCATCCTCTACTGCTAAAAAAGGCATACAAGTGCAATGATAATTTCCCAGCCCCCAAAGGGCCCACAGTCTCAGGGCATTTTAAATTTACTCCAGTCTTTTACTAATCTTGTAGGGTTGGACTACATTCTTTAACATAAGCAATTCTCATAGCCAAGCATAATTTAAATCCAACTCCAAATTTTCAATCCACACTAGTTTTTCAACCCTGACCCAAATCCAAAATCTTGCACCTTTCATTTTACCCATCTTCAAATAAGTGGAACATGATGTAAGCCTACAGAGTGCCTTCCTTAAAACATATTTATACTATGTTTTCACTTTTAACACATAAGTAACTATTATTTATATGAAAATAGTGAAGACTATATCAGACAGCATATTTCATAAGCAGAGTCAGAACTTTAACCCCAGGTCAGTCACCTACAGCCACAAGTATCCCCCACTGATACTTCCCATTGCTACATCTGACATCGTCAGCATCGAAAATATAACCAACGTATGTCACTGGTAACCCAAAAAGCCAGGTCCTTTCCGCAAAGGAAAAGGTTAGCCTCATACTGTACTGTGCAGAAATCACATTAACACGAAAATCTGCCCACTTCAGCTAATCTTAACGGTCTGCAGCAAGTCCAAAACTTTCAGGCGTTCGGACATGGGTGCTAACATCATTTTTTATTTTTTTAAGCAGGCTGAAGGAGGAGTGAATTTTTTTAAAAAAGAAAACACAGCAGAGTGTTTTGTGATCGTGGCCGGGAACTAAATAACGGGGACTTAAACAGACAGTGATTTTTGAGAGGGTGGGATGGGGAGATCGCCGTCAATGCAGGCCTCTCTCCTTCCCGGGGTTAACTCAGACAATGGCGAGAAGACCGCCGTCGTCGTCCCACCTCCCTCCCCAGTCGGCATCCCAACCTCTCCCCTATCAAGCTCAGGCCTCTCCTTTTTCAACAGCCCGACTCCACGCCCAATCCCAAATTGAACATCCCACACCGAGGCCCGAAGCAGAAGCAGTAGCAGCTCCTCCCTCCCCTCCCACTCAGCACGATCTGCCATGAGACGCGAGACGAAGAGGTTCTCCCTCCCCCCCCCACACGCCCCGCTGCCGCCCGCCCAGCCACCCGTTTCCATCCCGCCACCCCGACCAACGACCGCCGGATCTCCTCCTCCTCGCTCCCCTCCTCTTCTCCCGGCTCCCTCCTCTTACCCGGAGTCTTACAACGCAGCCACAAATCCAGCCATTCCTCCTCGGCCGCCTCGCCTCGCCCCTCCCGCTCCGAACTACGCAGTACGCAGAAGCCCCCGCCGATGCCGCCCGTAACGCCAGCGCAGGCCTAACCCCCGAGTGAAGGCCCGAGCCCAAGCCGCCCTCTTCCCGCCCTCCTCCCGCAGCCAACCCGCGCTCGAGGCCTGCTGTCTGACGAGGCCCCGTCCTCCTCCTCCTCCTCGCCGCCAGCCTCTCCCCTCCCTTCCCCTCCCCCGCTTTCCCTCAGGCGGAACCGGCCTGGGCCTGTACCTGGCGCCGCAAACTCGCCGCTCGGTTAGAAGCCCCCCTTGCCCGCGCGCGCAGGCGGCCTCCGTCTCTCCCGACTAGGGTTGAGGTTAGGCCACAGCTCGAGGAGCAGCAGCAGCCGTCTCTCCCGCCTCCGCCTCCTCTTCACGCAACGGCCTCTCCCTTCGCGGTCGCCCGCTGTGGCAGTCCGAGCGCAGCCAGCAGCACGGACATGTTGGGAGCCCCCGTCCCAGCGGCCGCTAATGGGCCGTCCCTCCCCGCCGCGCAACGTCAGAATGCACCGGGAGGGGGGGAGGGGAAGAGCGCCCCCTCCCTTCACAAGCGCCTCAAAGTGGATTCGGTCCTGCCGGCACGCACACGCAAAAGAGAAGGGTGAAAAGCCCTCTGCCATTGGCCACAGAGGCCGTCATTCAATGCGCGGCCCTCGGCTCGCATCCCCATTGGGTTCTCTAACTGTCAGCTTCTCGCTTCTTGGTTGTCAATTGGTTCGCTCGCTTGCCACTTACTCGGCAGCTTATTTCCACAAATGCCCGTTGGGTGTACGCCTATGTCTTAGCTTTGTACCTATTGGCTGTTATCGTTGCCAATCAAGTCTGCCAAGCTTGCCGTCCTCACCTATGCGCAATATTTTTTTAAAAAAAAATAGGCTATGCAGTATGGAATGTCACTGGTCGAAGTAAGTGCCAATTAACTTCTTCTCCCGCCCCTCCCTACTCCTTTCTCTTACCAAACGCTAACTTCCTCCTATTCCCCTCCACCTCCATTGTTCCCCTCTTACTATTGGCTGCGAAAGTTGCCTATTTTCTCCAGCTTCCGCGTCCTTCATAATAAGCTTCTCAAATAGCCAAGGACGCAGGCGTGAATCCCTGCACATCGATTGGGGGGAGGAGGGCGGGGTATGAGAACGAAGGCGGTGTTTGAAAAGCAACCGAGCAAGTAGCCCTTCCCTATTCCACCCCCCCCCCAGGCCACAATAGACCCTCTACGCTGTGATTGGCTGAAAGCTGGAGCGGCCTTCTCTCCTGTGCTTACCAGGAACGGGAAGGACGGCGGAGGGGGGTGGGAGAAGAGAGAGAGAGAGAGAGATGCCCGTATGTTCTGTCGTATTACATCATCGCTAACCAATAGGAAAGGTTTAAAAAGGCCTTTAGGTCAGAACCCGCTAAGGCCATGCGAAGGCTGTGGAGAAGCCGAGTTGGTCTCTACTTCGAAGGCACACAGTTTCACAGTGCAACTTTACGCATACATAATACATATGTCTCACGGACATGCTCCCTCCCTGGGAGGTTGTAACGCAGCCCCTTCGCAAGGAGGCTTACTGCTGCCTAGGAAGTGACAGGACTTCAGCCTTCAACTGGGCTTTAGCATGGCATCTCTGTAAGGGCCGTCCCAAGGCATTTTGGCACCTGAGGCAAAGCAAACTGCAAAATGGCGCCCCCTCCTCCCCTTTGGGGAAGAAGGGGTGAGTGCATCAGGAACAATAGAGGAATAAAGTTATAGATCCACTGGGCCCATTGATCCTGCTGCCTGAGGCCACCGCCTGACCTTGCCTCATGGCCCTGATCTAGCATTGTCATAGGATTTCTCTTTTTTGGAAGAGGAGCTTTTCTTTTTTTTTAGGAAACCACGAAAATTGTTGAGCTGAAAAATCCACGATTTTTCTATTGACTTGCCTAAGATCCAGGACAAAACACCACATTTCGGAAATTCCCCATGGACGGAAAATCCAGATGTATGGCAGCCCTACCTGATCTCTATTCATAAGTGACTCCTGGTATATGCAGCCAATCCCTTAAGAATGGCCATGGCAGCCTACTTACTTACTTTGCCAAACCTTTATTAGGCATTACAAATATAAAGGTAAAGGGACCTCTGACCATTAGGTCCAGGGTAGCGGCGCTCATCTCGCGTTATTGGCCGAGGGAGCCGGCGTACAGCGTCCAGGTCATGTGGCCAGCATGACAAAGCCGCTTCTGGGGAACCAGAGCAGCGCATGAAAACTTTGTTTGCCTTCCCGCTGGAGCTGTACCTATTTATCTACTTGCACTTTGACGTGCTTTTGAACTGCTAGGTTGGCAGGACCGAGCAACGGGAGCTCACCCCATCGCAGGGATTCAACCCGCCGACCTTCTGATCGTCAAGCCCTAGGCTCTGTGGTTTAACCCACAGCGTCACCCGCATCCCATTACAAATATAGGCCATCATAAAAGATCCATATATAACATTTTGAAATATATACAAATAAATAGCCATGTAAAAATATGCCATAACAAGGATTTTCATTGCAGTTTCTTCCCGCCATTCACCACTCTTAAGAGATGCTACTGATAAAAACTCAGCCACCCTTGCAGTTACTTCCGGGTTCATCGCAGACAGATAGGAATCTGATATTTTCATTGTGTCATGATGTTAGACTACCCAGAAAAGGGGGTAGCACACGTTTTGCGTAGCTGGTTGTATAATGCAGCGTTTCTCAACCGCTGTTCCGCGGCACACTAGTGTGCCGCGAGACGCTGGCTGGTGTGCCGCGGCGTGCCGCGACGAGAAGGGCGATTTGCATTGTCACGTGCCTGGTGGTCACCAATAGGCAGCGCTGACCCGCCGGAAAGCAATATTTCTCCTCCTCTTTCCCAAAGCTCAGTGCAAACGACTGGAGGGTGGTTTTAGAGTCTAGGGAGGCCCCCTAGGGAGGCGCGCTCCAGATCCACCGCCGGCCCCCCTTAAGCCGCATCGAGGTTGCTCCGCCTCCCCTGCCTCCTTCGCCCATCCTTCGCCATGGCTGCGCGGCGGATGCTGGGCTTCGCGGTCCGGAATTACTCGCAAGCAGCAGCCAAGGTAACCTTTCGCCTTTGAGCCGCCCCGCAGCTCCCCTGGAAGTGCGTGCGCCCTTGTAATCCGGGGGCAGGCAGAGCCTTGCCTGGACTGTACCACTTCGGGCCGCGGGAGAGGAGAATTGGGGGTCTGAAGGCTTCTCCCCTCCCATGGGGTGGCGGGAGGGAGATTAATTTCCTCCTTCCTACTTAATAGGGGGCCTATACGTATTCAAATAAAATAAAATGCCTAGGGGGAAAATAGCAAGACAGGGAGATAGCTGGCTGAACTATTGTAATATTTTTTGGGGGGGGGAGGTAAAGCTTAAAAAAATATTCATAATGTATATAAAACAGAACAGTTATGACAGCTGATGGAAATTAAACGATGAAAAACAAAACTATAAAATAGGCACGAAGTACAGTTGCACATGGGTTAAAAGAACGAAGTCCAAGTAGAGATTAGTTAGCGTTATTTGCTCATCGGGTCCAGTTCCTGATCCGCCAAGCTTGTGAGGAGGGTTGTCTTTCAAATGCCAATTCATATAAAACAGCGTTTCTCAGTGCAAACGACTGGAGGGTGGTTTTAGACAAACTTAAAGAAGCTGGCTGGATGAGCTCAACCTGAAGCTTGCTGAGCAAAGGATTGTGCTGGCAGAGAAATCAGCGGCTTGTGAAGCCTTATTACAGGAGATTGCAACCAACACAGCAATTGTCAAGTGTTTCTTACAGTCATAATTATATAGTCAATATAGGGCGGCACAGAGTTAAATTTTTTAACTTTTTTAATGGTGGTGTGCCTCGTGATTTTTTTCATGGAACAAGTGTGCCGTGGCCCAAAAAAGGTTGAGAAACACTGGTATAATGGACAGTAGAAAAGAATATGTTCTACTGTGTCTGGCACATTCAGAAAACATCCGCAATGTCTATCATTTCTGGGGATGTTTAAATATCTGCCCTTGACCAAAGCTGAGGGGAAAACGTTCAGTCGGGCTAACGTTAAGGCCCTGCATTAGACTGGAATTATCAATTTTGAAATATAAGTGACCCTGTTGGATTTAAACCATAAAACTTGGGGGAGCAATTTTTTTTTACAGCTGATTTGATGTTTTGTTTTTCAGTGTCCCTTAATATCCTATATAATAATGTCCAAGTTGTCCCTGCGTCCAGTTGTCCCGTGTGTCCCTGAGGTACTGCGCATGTGCCCCAGGGATACAGGGATTGGACAGCAGAGACTGCCCGCGCGCACTCTCCCCCCCCTCTGCCTCCTCCAACCGCCACTCCCGCCGGACACCGCCTCACTGCAGGGCACATCAGGGAAGCGAGGGTGGAGGCCGGCGAAGGCCTCCTCACAACCCTCCCTGGCCCGTGAGAGGAGCGGCGGTTAGAGGAGGCAGGGGGGGGAGAGTGCACGCGTCCTTCCTGTCGGCGGCTGGGGGAGAGGAAGGAAGGAGAAAGCGCTCCTCCGTTCCTGTCCCCCTGCCGCCGACAGCAAGGACGGGTCCCAGGGTTCGGAGAAGCGCTGCACAAGCGCTTCTCCAAACCCTGGGATGCCTGCTTCCTGTCGGCGGCTGCGGGAGAGGAACGGAGGAGGAGAAAGCAGCGCTTTCTCCTCCTCCGTTCCTGTCCCCCTGCCGCCAACAGCAAGGACAGGTCCCAGGGTTCGGAGAAGCGCTGCGCAAGCGCTTCTCTGAACCCTGGGATGTCTGCTTCCTGTCGGCGGCTGCGGGAGAGGAACGGAGGAGGAGAAAGCAGCGCTTTCTCCTCCTCTGTTCCTGTCCCCCTGCCGCCGAAAGCAAGGACAGGTCCCAGGGTTCAGAGAAGCGCTGCGCAAGCGCTTCTCCGAACCCCAGGATTCTAGCGCCCGTTATTGAACGGGCTGAAAACCACTAGTGATTTGAATATTAGGATAAATATATTGCTCACTTGAATTATGCAAGAATTCCAAGTCAATAGCAATAGATCTGATTTTGCTATGTAAGAGTTGAACCATCTGGATTTATAAGAGTCCTTAAGTAAGTCAGAAAGCAGATTTGAAGGTTAGCAATGGAAATGGCAACGCAACCGGTATTTTATAGTGCTTGCCCACACCCAATATTCCATCATGTGTATATCTAGTTCTGCACACATCATCTCATACTTGATTGAACCCAAATTAGCCCTGTAGCCAGAGAAAGACAGGTTTTGTTTCTGCTGAACAAGTTTACTGGAACAACAGCCTCCTTGGTGGCCAAATTTCTTTTTCTGGCCCTTAAGCGTCATAAAGTCAAAATTGACAGCATTGACATGAGTCTAAATGTATAGCCTGCGTCTTATTGTCGGTTTAAGTTTTAAGTTCCTTTAGATGTTTAGATGTTTTCATTTTTGTATGGATAAATGTTTATTTCTGACTGACGGTCGAATAAAATCTGATTGATTGATACTTGATTGAACTTGGGAGCCCCAAGTTCATGAGTATCTTATCTAAATCACTATTATATGCTTGTATACATATTGGGATCCTAAAAAGTAACTGGGATGACACTTTAGCTTGAAAAATTTGAATAGCAGCTGCTATAAATTGGTTACCTTTCTGAAAATAAAAATGAGCTACTCCTGAGGAGGTACACTTTGGCTGTTTTATAGCACTTGTGCGATGGTTTGACCAACTTGAGTTGCTCTGGAATAAAATTCCAAGATATCTGTGCATCTTTACTTGCTGGATATCTTGTCCTCTTATTTTCCATTTCTCTAATTTCCAGGAATTAGAGAAGACCAGATTTTTTTATCGTCTCATAATTTATTGAGAGTTTATTGGTTTCACAATAGGAAACCAGGGAAAGTAAAAGACGTTTCAGACCTATCCACATACAGTAACAGTGGGACCGGGTTTTGATTGATTTTGGGGGCATGTGATTCTATTTTTTGAATGCTCTGGAAGATCTATTAAAATAAATTAAAAAGAAAAGGGGCAATAATACACCCTTGTTTTACACCTTTCATATTAGGGATGTCGGAAGAGAGGTGACCTTTGGCACAGGGTTTGATTGGGCAGATGTTAAAGGAATATAAATTCTGTATTAAGATTAGCAAGCATGGATTGATTCCTAACTCTACAAGCTTCTTCCACAATATCACAAGATCAACTGAATCAAAGGCACCATGAAAATCTACAAAAGCTTCAGAAATACTGGATTGGTTTTGAAGTCTATATTTTTCAACCAAATGTGTAAGTATGAGACAATGGTCTAAAATAGGGCAGCCTTTGGAAAAACTTATTTGTTCTTTTCCTGGTAAATTTAGATTTTTTTTCATCCAGGTAAGTAATTTAAGTAAAAGGTGCTTAGCATAGATTTTCACTGACAGTAGACTTATCGGTCTGTTGTTCTTTGGTTCACCCGGATCACCTTTTTTGAAGATTGGAATAATTATTGATCTAAGTCATATTTCAGGGATGATTCCATATTTATCGATAAGAGTAAATAGTTGAGCTAGGCGTTCTGCCCACGAATCTATGAATGTCTTAAATAATTATATTGGTAGACCATCCGGCCCTGGCAACTTGCCCAGTTTTAGTTTTAAACTAATTATCTCTCTAATTTCCTCCTCTTTCACACTTGGCCACTCCTTTAGTTTATCTAGTTCGTTATTGTTGGTCTCCTTTCTATTCAATTTACTATGTAGATGTTAAATATAGAAACGAAATACTGAGACCATTTAGATTCTGCAGTTGATAGGACATTTGATTGGTCGCCAGCTTTCAGACCTCCATATACTATCAACCAAAACACTTTGTTATCAGTGTGCTGGAGCCCACTTTTGTCAGATTCATGACATGAATTTGGCCTTAGTTGGCAAATAACACATCTGGTACAAAGGAAGAAGGGTGGAAGGAGAAAGGTCCCAATAGTAGAGGAGGTATAATCTGTGACATTATTATGCAAACCCTATGCATGGGGTTCCCCCCCCCCAACAGGTGTAAATCCCACTGAGTTAAAAAAAGGAATCAAAGAAAGTGTGCAGAACAATCCCCCGCATCACCACACAGTGTCTTTACGTAGGCTACTGTCAGGGATTTAGAACCCTGCCAGTTCCCACCAATGATGCCTATTTTTTAAATGTTTTTAATCTTGCTATTATTTTTACTAAACTTTATGTGATTATATGGGCAGGATTCACCTAACCAGTGCCATCAGTGGAAGTCATTGCTCAGGGTTCCCCCCCATGTCCCTGTGCCCCCTGAAACTGGCTCGGGGGGGGGTTGGTCAGGAGAACCCACAGAACAGCACTGGGGAAGGAGATGTATGTTACTCCTATCTGGCAAGGTGCATGCTTGCACAGACAGAATAATTGGAAGAGTGTGGCGTTGACTCCCACTGTATAATTCTAGACTCCACAGAGTGGCAGGAAGCAGGTCTGGGGATGCCACCCTTTTTTATTTCACACAGTACCGCAGGGCAACTCCCATCATTCCTGACTTTTGGTCAGGGGTTGATGGGAGACTTAACAACATATGGACAGCTGCACATTCCCCACTGCTGCTGTTGTGACATAACTGTTTGTGGGGGACAGGAGGCGGGCAGGTGTGGAGGACTCCCTGGTCCTGAATGGGGTAACTGTGCCCCTGAAGGACCAGGTGCACAGCCTGGGAGTCATTCTGGACTCACAGCTGTCCATGGAGGCGCAGGTCAATTCTGTGTCCAGGGCATCTGTCTATCAGCTCCATCTGGTACGCAGGCTGAGACCCTACCTGCCTGCAGACTGTCTCGCCAGAGTGGTGCTTGCTCTAGTTATCTCCCGCTTAGACTATTGCAATGCTCTCTACGTGGGGCTACCTTTGAAGGTGACCCGGAAACTACAACTAATCCAGAATGCGGCAGCTAGACTGGTGACTGGGAGCGGCCACCGAGACCACATAACACCCGTCGTGAAAGATCTACATTGGCTCCCAGTACGTTTCCGAGCACAGTTCAAAGTGTTGGTGCTGACCTTTAAAGCCCTAAACGGCCTCGGTCCAGTATTCCTGAAGGAGCGTCTCCACCCCCATCATTCTGCCCGGACAATGAGTTTCAGTACCGAGGGCCTTCTGGTGGTTCCCTCATTGCGAGAAGCTAAGTTGCAGGGAACCAGGTAGTGGCGCCTGCCCTGTGGAACGCCCTCCCATCAGATGTCAAAGAGAAAAACAGCTACCAGATTTTTAGAAGACATCTGAAGGGAGGCTTTTAATGTTTAATAGATTGTTTCATTTCATTTTTCTGTTGGAAGCCGCCTAGAGTGGCTGGGAAAACCCAGTCAGATGGGCGGGGTATAAATAATAAATTATTATTATTATCAGGGGCATTGCGGGAAATATATATATATAGTTGCTCCCCCCCAGCCCAGTTGCCATGCGTTTGCTGTCCTTCTGCACACCACAACTAGATAATCTCACCAGCAATGGGGGCCTTCTTATTTCAGTGGGACATCAACAAAAGGGATCCCCACTAGATGGCAATTTGTAGAGGCTCTCCTCAAACCTGGAGCCAGCCCTGGTCTTAAACTTTGCCTTGCTGCATTCCCAAATTGTATTTATGTAGCTTTCCTTTACCAAGTTGTCTAGGGAAAGAAAGGGGATAAAATAAATAGCCCCATGGCATAGTCTGATGGTACACGATACAGACTCCTCGTGAAAGAAAGCAGGTTTGGGTCTAGCCATTGCTGGGAATCCAGTATGGCTTTGGTAATGGAAGGCAGGATATAAATATACCAAATAAATAAATAACTTTTTTTAAAACAGTCATAGAGTCTTGAAGTTGATGCTGAGCACTGGTAGAGGAGGAGGAGAACCATTTACGCCACCTTGGAGAAAAGTTGGGATGTAAATGCAACAAAATAGTACAAGGCTAAAGTTTTGGCACTGTTCTATACATTGGTTTCATAGTGGTGATTAATAAACGATTGAAAAATACAAAGGCAATTCATTTTTCTATCAGAGGACAAAAAAAAACCCTGGAAAATAGTCTTTCAGTGGGCAAAAGCAAGAGGAAGAGCCCAGCCGAAAACATTGTGCTGTAAAACTACTGCATTTACTGCTGCTATTAGTGAAGCAAGCATGGAATCCACTTGACGCATGCAAGATAGACACATGTGCATCAACTGAACATTTCCAGAGCTCAAAAACCAAAGGTAAAAGGTGAGATAATAATGTGAAAGTGTTGTCAACTCCAGTATTTTTCTGCAGTTACTGATGTTATTTTGTCAAGATGTATTTCACAGATCATTGACTTGAGCACAAAGCAGACTTAATCCGTAATCCAGGAGGAGATCCATCAGCTACTATTACTGCAAAGATAAATATTTTCTCCCACACACAGTAACAAAAGAACAACAACAAAACAGAAAGAATGGGGACTGAGGAAAAGCTGGTTGGAAAACATCTAATAATGTTTGTAAGCAAATCATTGAACATATTATTTTTTACTGGAATTCAAATACACAATGTAAGCTTTATATTTATGTAGCAATTTTTACAAGTATTCTAACTGCATTAGAGGGGACGCGGGTGGCGCTGTGGTCTAAACTACAGAGCCTAGGGCTTGCTGATCAGAAGGTTGGCGGTTTGAATCCCCGCGATGGGGTGAGCTCCCGTTGCTCAGTCCCAGCTCCTGGCCACCTAGCAGTTCGAAAGCATGTCAAAGTGCAGGTAGATAAATAGGTACCGGCGGGAAGGTAAATGGCATTTCCATGCGCTGCTCTGGTTCGCCAGAAGCGGCTTAGTCATGCTGGCCACGTGACCCGGAAGCTGTCTGTGGACAAACGCCGGCTCCCTTGGCCTATAGAGCGAGATGAGCGCAGCAACCCCAGAGTCGTCCGCAACTGGACCTAACGGTCAGGGGTACCTTTACCTTTACAAACTGCATTAATTGGCCAACTTGAAGAATTGCAGAGGAATGTGCATATAATTTGAAACGCACAGATTCTCTTAATCCAAATTCCAGAAAAACATCTTTCCGAGTAGAGGCAAAACAGCCTCCTGTCCAAACTTTCCCCTGCGCTCAGTAGCCAGAGTTCAATATATACCGTCCATTGTCAAATATGACTGTGTTAATTAGCCACATGGAATGGTTTATGTATGCATACTGCACCATCTGTGTATATACTGCCTTTCAGAGTTTAAAATGCAATATGTGTAAATGTTTGGAGGTGGCAGGGGTTTCTGTTGCTTTTAGAACTGGACAGCAGTCTTTTAAATGTATGGTGTGTACACCGTCTTAGTCTAAAATTATTTCAATGTGTGCTATCATTTTTGCTTGTATTCATCAGTACACATTCTACCTTGTGGACCCAATTTTGTGGAACTCCCTTCTGGTTGAGATCATGCAGTCTTCCCCCACCCCTGCCGGCAAACGTTTGGGCACCTACTGAATACTTTTTTTAAAAAAAATCCAATAGGCATTTAAACTGAATTCTGATTTTATAGTTTTAACCAGTTTCTATTTTCATTGAACTGTGTTCCTTGGAAGAACGTTTGAATATCTATATGTAACAGATTCAAATATGTTGCATTTATCTTATTTCTTTTGTTGCTTAACTGCTTGTTGTATTTCTCTTTATTCCCGCTGTCCTGGAATTTCCGTTGAAAGGTGGTGCAAAAATATTTATAGTAAGTATACAAATAAATACCAGTGCAGTGGGTGTAGCTTGGAGAAGGACGCCCAAATGAGCAGAGAAGGCCAAGGAGTGCTGCTTCGTCAGGGGAAAAGGCTATTGCTATAATGAGTAGTGCTCATAGTAACACTGGATATTAACTTAATAGTTGCACACAGTGGCAGAGCTTCATGCTCCAGCACTGGGGGCGGAGAGCAGACGGGGGTGTGGGTGGCGCACATCCCAGGGTGTGGCATGCCTCCCATAGGGGCGCGGGGCACGTCCTGGGGAGCATGGCGCTCAGCGAGGGGGGCAGCCGCAATGGCACCCCACCGGGATCATGGTGCCAGGGGCAGGGCGCTCTCTCTGCCCCCTCTTCCTCCGCCAGTGGTTGCACAGTTATTCAGAGTGCCTCTGAAAGTCAGCATCAGGGTCTGCTCCCCCCCCCCGGCCATAGAACACACACACAGAGAGAGAAAGTGGGGAGTATTTTAAAACTAAACCGCCTTGGGCACCTTGTCAGAAAGGTGGCATAAATAAACAAGCACACTAATGCAATAGAACTATTTGTAGGAGATTTTCACATTGGACTGGGCATTTCATTAATCCATAGAGAGTTGCAATGTTATTGTAGGAACATAGGAAGCCTCATTATACAAATTCGGACCACTGGCCCATCTGGTTTGATACCGTCTGCAATGCCTGGCTGTGGGTTTACAAGATTTAAAACACGTATCTTCCCCAGCCAGGGATTGAACCTGGGACTTTCTGTACTCTCTACAATGGTGGCTACAGCTCTTTCTTCATTGGATTCAGTGGGCAACCAAGCCAACATAATTTTATGAGTTTGGGAGGCGGTAGGCTATGTGCTTGAGTCCCTTCCTAATTCCTGGATCCAGCACTGATTCAATTCCTGGAATAGCCCGGGTACCTTCCTTGTGAAGAAATGGCCCTCTAAATATGGGCCTTGACAAGGGAAGCAGCTCTTGGGTGGGGGCCCCCTTCCTCCACTTGCTGGTAGTTAGAAAGACAAAGATCAGAGTGGAGAGTTGAATTATATGAGCTAAACACTAGGAGCAAGGCTGCAGGTGGGGCAGCTGGGAGACAGAAGCATGTCCAATTTCTGCTGGAATCCAAGGGGAGAAGCAAGACCCCATTGGGATGTTAATGCTGTGAAACCCTCCATCATAGTCTCAGGTTGTATATATGTGTAAATAAACCACCATATATCACAAAGGCACCAGAGTCTCCCCTGTCCCTCATTCTAAACAAACAACAACCACCCAGCAGCTGTTCTTTGAAAACTCACCCTGTGCTATCTAGTTATTTTGTTGAGCCTCATTTTTTAAAAAGCATGTTTGGAGTGGGGGGGGGGAGTAGATTCCTTTTCCCAAATCACTGGTGGGTTTTTTTAATCTGTTCCTTCTCCCCACCATCACTCCCAAGATGTACCAGTACATCAGGATCTGATTGAAGGAGTTCTATGTCAACCTTCCAGCTAATCAATGACCTACTTTATTATTACATCCCAAGCTCAGGCTCACAGAGAGGCTTTTTGCATTGAATGAACTTCTGATCAATAACTGGCATGAAGGACACAACAGGGTACAGTGCAATGGAACAGAGAATAGCTTTTACTATGTCATTTCATAACACCTCCCCTTGGTGGTCCAGTCTATTTTGGGTCCAACAGGAAGTCATAATTCAAATTACTTTTTGAAGTACAAGTGTGCAGATTGTGGAAATATACTGAGCGGTGAACCAAAAAATAAAACCCATTTCAGATAAATATTAGCACATGACAAAAGATTGAGGGTAGCCTTTTTTAGTTTTCTCCTCAATCAGTTCTTAACATTTGGAATATAATAGAGGTATGGCTGACAACCGTTGGCCACGAGATGGTAACCTGGTTGGATTGCCGCAATGCAATCTACATGGTACTGCCCTTGAAGTTGTCTGGAAGCTGCAGCTGGTGCAAAATATGAAGCTTGACTGCTCACTGGAGTTCATAGACTCATAGAATGGTAGCGTTTGGAAGGGACCCTGAGGGTCATCTAGTCCAACCCCCAGCAATGCAGGAATTCTGCCTACACCCAGATATTGCCATGACATTACACAATTGCTGGATAAGTTGCATGTGCTGCCAGCTATCCTCTGGGCTAGGTCCAAGGTGCTTGTTCTGTTGTAATAAAGCCCCATACAGCTTGGGACCTGTATACATAAAAGATCATCTCACCCCTTATCAGAGTGGATTTGATTTAAATCAAATTGATTTAAATCACAATTTAAATCACTAGTCAGTAAGACTTGATTTAAATCATTATTTTTTACAGAAAGACATTCCTGCTGGTATAATCTTAATATTTACAAGCAGATGAAGGTTTCATTTTTGGAATAATAAATTTTCAGAGCAGTTTTTACAGTTATATCAAAAATTGCTGATTTGGTTATACTATTAGAAATACATAGACAGATAATTATGAAATTATTGTGAGGTTTAACAAGTTAACTTTATATTTGGACAACTTTTCTGCTGTACTTTATTGGAAGGAGAAAAATAATCATTTCCTAAATAACAATTTAAACAATTTATTTAACTAAAACAATAACATTATAGCATATATATCCATGTTTGTTAACTGATGTGGTTAAGCTTCTTTTTTTAAAAAAAAAACCCAACTTGGACTGAGTTTCAGCACACATGAAAAACAAACCCTTATTTCCTGATGAATAGCCTTTGGTCTATAATGTAACTTAAATAGAAAACTATCTTTAGAAAGATTTTTTCCTCCAAAAGCATTTTATTTTAAAAATCCAATTTAAATTTAAAAAAATAGATTTAAATAAAAAAGCCATTTAAATAAATAAAAAAACATTTTTTAAAATCATTGATTTTTATCCACCTTGCCCCTATATATACCCAGTCAATCATTTCTCCTGCATGAGAGGACCTCCTGCAATTACCATCTTATGATAAGTAGTCCATTCCTCACAATGTAGGAATTGGGCCTTTCAGTGTTGTGGCATCTATTCTTAGGAGTTATTTCCTGTTAAATATTACCCCGTATCTCTGCCGTCATTTTGGTGCCTACTGAGGACTTTTCCTTTTTCCTCTCTTTTAAACAGAGATCTTCTCCAGTGCGTGCCTGCTTTGAAATTGCCCTTAGATATTTTAATTGTTTTATCTCTTGTGTGTTTGCCACCCGGGGCTCCCTTTGGGACGAGAGGTGGGATGATGAAGATGATGATGATGATGATGATGATAATAATAATAATAATAATAATAATAATTTATTTATACCCTGCCCATCTGGCTGGGTTTCCCCAGCCACTCTGGGCGGCTTCCAACCAAAAAATGAAATGAAATAATCTATTAAACATTAAAAGCCTCCCTAAACAGGGCTGCCTTCCGACGTCTTCTAAAAATCTGGTAGCTGTTTTTCTCTTTGACATCTGATGGGAGGGTGTTCCACAGGGTGGGCGCCACCATTAATATTATTATTATTAATAATAATGCCTGCCATTTTAGTACCAGTGTTGAGGCTTGCTCTCTTGCCCTTGTTCTACTTACTGTCGTTTCTTAAGAATTTATTGAAGGAATGGAAATTCACGCAGCATAATCTGACCCATGTCTAACTTGAAAGAAAGCCCCTCCAAGGTCAGCCCCACTGAATGCAGTACAGTGGTACCTCGGTTTATGAACACAATTGGTTCCGGAAGTCTGTTCATAAACTGAAGCGAACTTCCCCATTGAAAGTAATGGAAAGTGGATTAATCCGTTCCAGATGGGTTCGTAAACCAAAAATTCGTAAACCGAGGTGTTCATAAACCAAGGTTCCACTGTAGTACCTTTTTCTCAGTCAGTTCTAATAGGGATGGATTGTTAACAGTTGGTTGAAGCTCAGAGTACTTCCATGCTAACTTTCTGACTTTTTGAACAAAGAGCCTGACCACGCCATAAGGGATTGCGTAAAGTATACTGTCAGATTGTAATGGACCATTGTCTGGAGAAGAGAGTGTCTTACGAGAGCATGTATCTCTGCATCCCTGCACTAGATTCTAAAGATTCTAAAATAGCAAGTGAGCCGGTCTCTCTTGCCCGAGTCCCCAGGCTGTTGATATTGGGAGATGAGGAGGAATGTTTCAGGAATTTGATTATTAATACTCGGATTAATGTGGAAATCAGATGGAAGGGACCGATGAGGGGGGAAGCCTGTGAAAGTGAGCTGTTAAAAGCTGTTAAAAGTCTTCACAGTTATGGAGCTGAGGGTCTTGGGCACTACAAGATAATTGATTGGACGATTTATTTATTTATGGAATTTGTATCCCACCCTTCCTCCCGAAGAGGCCCAAGGCAGTGAAGATACCCACAGCAAACTAACTTTTTGCAAAAGCATTTTTAGAACAGTTTAAAACATCTAAAACAGTTTAAAACATCTAAATTCAAGTAGGTAGCCATGTTGGTCTGACGCAGTCGAATTAAAAATAAAATAAAAATAAAAATCCGCAGGGCCTGCAAGACGGAGCTGTTCTGCCTGGCCTTTGGCCTGGACTCAGTCTGACCCCTATGTTTTCCTCCCTTGTGGTTTTTGACTTGGCCCTCTTTAAAAATTGAGGCTGCATTTAAAATTTTAAATGTAAATTGTATTTTAACCTGCATTTTAACTAATTGTTTTTCTTTCTTTATGTCTTATTGTAATTTTACTGGTGTCAGCTGCCCTGAGCCCGGTTTTGACTAGGGAGGGCGGGGTATAATTAAAATTTTGTTGTTGTTGTTTTTGTTTTTGTTATTAATTATTTTTATTATTAAAACATTCTCCCATCCAGTAATATAGGTTGGAGTCTATAATGCTCTTCATTCCTGTAGTCTTCCTTTGTTGTTGTTTAGTCGTTTAGTCGTGTCCGACTCTTCGTGACCCCATGGACCAGAGCACGCCAGGCACTCCTGTCTTCCTTCAGCTTATTTGGTGTTTTTTTCCTCGTTCTTCTGATGTCATGGCAGCAGCTCTCTCTCCAGTGTAATTGGAGTATAGGATTGCTCTCATAATTATCCGGCGTGAGCAAGTGACGCATTTGCTGATATTGACATGCTACAACACAGCCCAGCGAATGTATCAAAAGAGCTACCAGCATTCTTCCCATCGCTCTGAGCTCAGGCAAGCAAGTAACAGTTTAAATATGGGGTGGAGAGGGGAGAACATGAGAACAGCACTCCACCGTTTATGTCTATATTTACTGATGCTTTTTTGGCCTGGAAGGCCCTCAAAGTTGCTTATGAGAACACCATCATAATAGTATTTTATGAAGTATCATAGAAGGCTTTCTTATTTTTTGGTATTTATTATTAAAATTATATCTAGCCCTTCTTCCCAGATGTGCCCAGGATATCTAAAAGCAATAATAATAATAATAATAATAATAATAATAATAATAATAATAATAAATTTATACCCCGCCCATCTGGTCGGGCCTCCCCAGCCACTCTGGGTGGCTTCCAACAGAAATATTAAAATGCAATAATTTATTAAACATTAAAAGCTTCCCTAAACAATTCCAACACAGATGCAGACTAGGATATATCTGAGCTTAAAAGGCTTGTTGTTGAATGAAGAATGTGGGGGCTTTTTGTCCTGGGTGATGTCTCTAGAGGGGTGCCATTGAGTGTGTGTATATGCAAATGTGCTTTGGGAGATGTGTGCCAAACTGGGTCTTTGACCCGGGTAAAATAAAGCCTAGTTTTGCCCCTGGAGGAAGGCAGGTGCTAAAAAGACAACAGAGTCTGTCTAATGTCTAATGGCGGTGGGGGAGTGGAATTCAAAAGGTCAAGTGACATACTACACGTTATATGATAAGCACAGAATGAGATTTCTAGCTACAGTGTTAGAGCTGTTTCTAAGTTTAAGAACATAATAAGAGCCTGCTGGATCAGGCCAATGGTCCATCTAGTTCAGCATCCTGTCCTCACAGTGGCCGACCAGAAACCCACAATCTGAACCCAATCACAAGACCACTCCCCACTGCTGTGCTTTCCAGCAACTAGTGTACAGTACTGAGGCAGTTGGGGGAGAGAATAGCTGTATTGACTAGTATTGACAGGCATGACGATGGGGGTCTCCCACTTGGCGTGGTCAACTGGCTCCAAAACGCCTTGTGCGATGAGCTTGTCCAGTTGTTCGTCCACCTTAGCCTTGAGAGCAAACGGAACCCGGTGTGGCTTTAGCTTGATGGGGGTGACTTGCGGATCAAGGCTAAAGGAGATGGGTGTGCCTGTATATTGTCCCAAAGGGCCATCAAAAACCTCGGCAAAGTCTTTGATTAGGCCCTCAGTCTCTGCATCAGAGATACAGTTGATGCCGTTAACTTCCAGGCTGAGGGCATCAAACCAGTCTAGCTCTAGGAGGCTCGGCTGCTGACCTTCAACCACCACCAGTCGGAGCTGGCCCGGAAAGTTCTTGAAAGAGACCCGGAACCGGCCAACACCTACCACGGGGATGTTGTTTCCCTGGTAGTCCCTCAGGTGTATGCGGTGTAGGTTGAGTTGCCTCTTGGACAGCTTGGGCACAAGTCTTTTGATGGTGCTCCAGGACACAATGGACATGGCAGATCCTGTGTCGATCTCCATGTCACATGGAGCTCCTTCGATGAGCACGGAGACGTGTAGCTTGTGTCGCATAGGTGAGTCGGTTTGACCAATCGTGGTTCCGGATGAGCAGCAGCAGTTGGTGAGGGCAAAACAGCTCCCCTTGTCAGACCATGGTGAATCCTTGGACTTACGAGACGGTGATGGGGGGGGTGTCAGATGGAGCTGATCGGCAGACCTTTGCGATGTGACCCCTTCTGGAGCAGCGCCGACAGATGGCGTCTCTGAACCGATACTTGACACGGGGATTGAAATGTACTCGGAGTCGAGAGTGAATTTCATGCTCTTTATTCAGCTCATAGTCATCAAGGAGAAGAGGAGAAGAAGAATGGCTCTTTTCCCAAAACCATCTGCTTATATACATTATTTACACAATGGGCCTTGCGTGATTGGCTACTTCAGGGCTACACCTGTGGGCCAATTATATTGTGGATTGACTTCTGCCTGCAGCCTGATTGGCTGCTCCTACAGGCCAATCAGGTAGCAGATTCACTTCTGCCAGCCGCCTGATTGGCTGCTCCAGCAGGCCAATCAGGTTGCGGATTCACTTCCACCTGGAGTTGGATTGGGTAGCTCCCGCTGATTCTGAATCCTATTGTTCTAGGATTCAGCTCAGTACATAACACCCCTCCCCTCTAAGTTCCAGTCCTGCCCGGGAAGTTGCATTCGTAGTCCTCAAGGTCTGCTGGCCGCCTCCGTGTGCGTTGTGGCTTGGGGTGTTCCTTGGTCAGGGGTTCTGGTTCTGGCTCGTGTTCCGAGGCTGCTGGCTGTGCCGGGGCTGTCTGGTCTGGCGCCACTGAACCACTAGGTTGTGGCTCTGGTTCCGGTGTCCTTCCAGCCTCGGGGCGCCCCTCTGTGCCTACTGCTTCTGCTTCCCCTGCCCACCCCTCTCGCTCTACAGGCCTCACTGCCCTGCTGTCCCCTTGGGACCCCTCTGTCCCGCTCTCCTCCCGGGTTCCTCCTGGGAATCGTCGCCGTAGCTGGTCGCAGTGGCGGCGCCAACATTGCCCCCCTTCCGTTAGTACCTCGTACGACACGGGACCGGTCACCTTGGTGACTGTGGCGGGTACCCATGCTGGGCCTGCCCCAAAATTCTTTGCGTACACTGCGTCCTGGGCCACAAATGTCCGGGGGTTCCTGCCTTTCCCCACCACTACCTCATCCTGAGCTCTGTCGGGGTGAAGTCGGTCCAGTCTAGTTGCAAGGCGCCGGCCCATTAGTAGTTCAGCTGGGCTCCGGCCCGTCGTTGTGCTTGGGGTGCTGTGCTGTGCTAGAAGAAATGCGGCAAGGCGGTATTCCCAGTCCCCTTGTGTCATGCGGCGGAGGCTGTCCTTGGTGGTCCGCACCATGCGCTCCGCTTGGCCATTGGTGGCAGGGTGGAATGGTGCTGAGCGGATGTGGCGGATGGCGTTCTGCGCTGTGAAGGTCTGGAACTCCTCTGACGTGAATGCGGTTCCATTGTCCGAGACGAGGGTGTCAGGGAGCCCGTGGGTTGCAAAAAGCTTACGTAGTACCCGGATGGCTGCCGCCGTAGAAGTGGACGGTACCAGTGCGACCTCCAGCCATTTGGTGTAGGAATCCACCACTATGAAGAATGTTTTTCCCTGGAAGGGGCCAGCGAAGTCCACGTGCAAGCGTGACCATGGATGTCGGGCGGACTCCCAGGGCTGGACTGGGGCCCTTGGGGGATCCGGGCGGGATTCTTGGCAGGTCTGGCAGTGTTGTACCCAGGCCTCTATCTCTCTGTCAATCCCTGGCCACCACACATAACTCCTGGCAAGGGCCTTCATCCTCACTACCCCTGGGTGTGTCTCGTGTAGGGCTGTGAGGACCCTTTTGCGGAGGGGCTGGGGAACAACAACCCTGCTTCCCCATAACAGGCACCCCTTGTGGGCCGACAGTTCATGTTTGCGGTTTGTGTAGCCAGCGAATTCTGGCCCGGGGCTGCTGCTGGGCCATCCTCGCCACACCCAGTCCAGGACCCGGGAGATGACCCTATCTTTTGTGGAATGGTGCGCAACTTATTGTGCCTGAATGGGTCGGTCGGGAAGCAGCTCCAGGGTCATAACCTCTTGCGCAGGCGCTGGGTCGGGGCCTGTTTCTGGTAGTGGTAGCCTGCTGAGGGCGTCTGCGTGGCCCATCGCCTTCCCAGGGCGGTGGATTAGTGCATACTGGTAGCCGGCAAGGAAAATTGACCACCTGAGGACACGTGGAGACAACACTTGGGGGGTCTGCTTCTCGGGGGCAAACAGGCCAAGCAACGGCTTGTGGTCAGTCACTATGGTAAAGGGCCGCCCATACAAGAAATCATGGAATTTTTTTACGCCCTTCACGATTGCCAGACCCTCCTTGTCAATCTGTGAGTAGTTTCGTTCGGCTGCAGCAAGCGTCTGGGAGAAGTATGCCACCGGCACCTCTCTTCCATCCGGGAGTTGGTGTCCCAGGACAGCGCCGATGCCATAGGGAGAGGCGTCGCATGCCAGCACCACTGGCAGCCTCTCGTCGAAGTGTGCCAAGACCGAGTTCGAGACGAGCAAGTCCTTGACTGCCTGGAATGCAGCCCTTTGTCGCTGGCCCCACACCCAAGGGGCCCTTTTATCTAGGAGTCTGTGTAGGGGCTCTGCTACCGCTGCCTTATGGGGAAGGAAGGCATGGTAAAAGTTCAATAGTCCCAAGAATGACTGAAGTTCGGGCTTGCTCTTGGGCGCTGGGGCCTCACAAATGGCCCGTACCTTGTCACCGGTTGGATGGACCCCTTCTGCGTCCACCTTAAATCCCAGAAAGTCCACCTGCGGCACTCCCAGTAAACACTTTTCCCGCTTCACCTTGAGGCCCGCCGTCTGGAAACGGTGCAGGACGGAGCGGAGGCGGTCCTCAAATTCCTCTGGTGTGGGCCCGGCGATCAGTACATCATCGAAGAAGGGGGTGACGCCAGGAATCCCTTTAAGGAGAGAGTCCATTAGATTCTGGAATATGCCTGGTGCCACGCTAACGCCAAATTGCAGCCGCTTTACTCTGAATGCCCCTCTGTGCGTCACAATCGTCTGAGCCTCTGCTGTGGCTTCGTCCACAGGCAACTGTTGATACGCTTGGGCCAAGTCCAGTTTGCCAAAGATTTTTGACCCAGCCAGGGTGGCGAGGACATGGCTGACCACTGGCACTGGGTATGCATGGGCCGTGAGAGCCTTGTTTATGGTGCATTTGTAGTCTGCACAGATGCGGACCGAACCGTTAGGCTTGACGGGTGTGACAATTGGAGTTTCCCAGGGGGCGTTGGGCACCGGCTCCAGCACTCCTTGCTCCACGAGCCGGTCCAATTCCTCGTCTATGCGGGGTTTCAGGGCGAACGGGACCCGGCGGGCCTTGTGCCTGATGGGTCGTACAGCGGGGTCTAGCTGTAGGGCAATGGGGGGTCCTGTATATCGTCCCAATGCCCCATCGAAAACCCCTGGAAACTCTTTGCATATGGCGTCCACGTCCACTTGTAAGCTAGTGCGGTTCACCCCGGTAACGGCTAGCCCCAGAGGTCCAAACCATGCCAGTCCCAGTAAGCTAACGTAGGGGCCCTTAACTACCAGCAAGTCCAATTGTTGCTTTCGCCCTCGATATTGCACCCTGAAGGTCCCCACCCCCATTGTAGGGACCTTACGTTTCTGGAAGTCCCGGAGGGTGAATGGGGCCGGCCTTAGTTTGGGACCCCCATTAGGGCACAGTTCCCTTAATGTTCGGGCCGAGATTATGGATAGAGTTGAACCCGTGTCCAGCTCCATGCGGCATGGGGCTCCCTCTATCTGTACCTCTATATAAATTTTCTCTGTGCTGGGATGGGGCAACTGGAATACCTGGTAGTCCGTGATCTCCGTCGAGTTGCCTTGGTGCATGGTGCCGTGTGACCTGGGGCTCCTGGGTCGGTCATCTGATGCTTGTCGACGGGTGAGTCGAGCCCGACACACCCGGGCGATGTGTCCCAATTTTCTGCACTGCCTGCACTCTGCGTTGCGGAAACGACAGGTCCTCCTCTCGTGGTTCTCCCCGCAGCTTGCACAGTTCCCTCCTTCTCGTCGAGGCTGCTGTGGTGTGTGTGCTGCTTGAGTGCGCCGCTGTACTCGGTGTACTTCCTCCCTGTCAGATTCGGATTCGTCGGTGAGGTCTTCGTGGTAGACCCTCGGTTGGGATGGCGGGGCCGGTCGTGCCTCTTGCGTTGACCTCTCGGCGGCTTCGGTTGCCAGGGCTTCCTCCAGAGCAATCTGGAACGTGAGGTCTTTTTTGGCGTAGAGGCGTCGTTGCAACATCTCGTCCCTCAGGCCACCAACGAGGCGGTCACGAAGCATGTTCTCCAACTCTGAGAAGTTGCATAGCCGGGCGGCTTGGCGGAGGGAGGTCACAAACCCAGTTATGGTTTCCCCCGGGGCTTGCCGCTTTGCGTAGAAGGCATTCGGCAAGCTACCACCGAGGGCTGTGGTGAGAAGTGCTCCTTCAGCCGTTCCATTATTGTTTTGTAAGAGACGGTAGCGACATCTCTAGGTGCAAGGAGAGCCCGGGCGATTTCAAACGTCTCCTCTCCACAGACGCTGAAGAATGTCGCCCTCTTCATGGCATCGTTGGTGACTTCTTTCGCTTGCAGGAGGAAGTTGAAACGGGCGGCGTACCCTTCCCAGTCTCCTGATGCTGGTTTGAATGGCGAGAAGCTGCTGTCGGTTGCCATTCTGGGTTCCTTGGGTCCTGGAGCTGAAGCCTGGATGCACGGTGCGATGCAGCGGTGCAGCAGGTGGCGGTGCTGCGGTGCAGTGCGTGGTGGCGGTCAGCTCAGCAGGATCCCATCCTCGTCGCCAGTGAAATGTACTCGGAGTCGAGAGTGAATTTCATGCTCTTTATTCAGCTCATAGTCATCAAGGAGAAGAGGAGAAGAAGAATGGCTCTTTTCCCAAAACCATCTGCTTATATACATTATTTACACAATGGGCCTTGCGTGATTGGCTACTTCAGGGCTACACCTGTGGGCCAATTATATTGTGGATTGACTTCTGCCTGCAGCCTGATTGGCTGCTCCTACAGGCCAATCAGGTAGCAGATTCACTTCTGCCAGCCGCCTGATTGGCTGCTCCAGCAGGCCAATCAGGTTGCGGATTCACTTCCACCTGGAGTTGGATTGGGTAGCTCCCGCTGATTCTGAATCCTATTGTTCTAGGATTCAGCTCAGTACATAACAGGGATGGTTGCCTCCACATCCGGCACATTCCAATTGGACCTTGGACCTCTGTTTGAACTTCCGGCGCTCCCGCTTTGCCTGGTGCACATCATTGTCTTCGCCGGAGTTAGCCTCGTCACTGCTGGCTTCCTCGTGGTGCACGGGGATTGTCTTCTTAGCAGGATGCGGGCTGCTGGCCTTGCGGATCGCCTGAGCATAGAGTTCAGCAGCTTCTGAGGCCGTGGCCTCCTCGATTGCCTTCTGCAGTGTGAGGTCAGGGCCGGCGCCTCCATTTAGGCGAACTAGGCCACTGCCCAGGTTGTCTCGAAGACCTCGGAGCCACAAAGACAGAGGAAAAGGCCCCATTTCCATTCTGTGGACACCGCTGTCAGCTCATTTGCTTGGAGATAGCAGGCAAACCGAGCGAGGTAAGCGTCCCACGATTCAGAGGCTGGTGCAAACGGCGGTAGAGTTCCATATGAGGAATCTGTGTTCTCAACTCCAAAGTAAGCGGTTTGTTTTTCAAAGCAACAAAGTTTACTCCTCACAAAGCTACAGTTGCCAGCACCATCAACAAGCTACAGCTCCCATGATTCTTTGGCGAAAGCAATGGACTATGAGTGTATGGGATGGAGGTGAGCTTGGTTTTTTGTTTTATTTAAATAGTACCAGAACTTAACCAAGTGCACACTCCTTCCATACAAAAACCCACTCCTGGTTCCTCCCTCAAACTTTCTGCATCGCAGTTGCATACAGTGGGGAAGGGAATGTTCTTGTTAGACCATTGAGAGTCCAAAATCCATCACCATAAAGTCCCATTTACCACAGAGGCTGAACTTACCTTTAATGGCAGTAGCAGCTGAACTGACGTCCCTTGTGCGGATCTTAACTTGCTCAATGAGGCACCTGCATTCCCAGCTCCAAAATAAGATGTTTGTTTTTTCCGGAGCAATCTGGAGCCAACAGAGTTGATAGCACACGTCCAAAATAAGGCGGCCTTTTAACTGCATTGTCCTGCTGATATTAGACAATCTGTATAATTCTGTCATGTTAGGTAACATTCTGCCCTCGTTCACATATATTGGCTTGTCTAGTGAGCTTTTTCATTCAGTTTTACGCCACTGATTTCAAGAGAAGCAGAACAGTCTACGTGTTTAGAAGAAAGGAAAACAAGCACCCCAGTGGAAAGCCCCAGGTAAATGACACATGTTATTTTTAACCCTGGCAGCTTATTTTGCACATTCTGATCTCTCTTTCTCAAAGGAATAATCAGGGGTGGATCAACTATGAAACTGCTAAAGCTTAAGGGGCCCCCAAAGCGACTTTAGTCCACATTGCTTCAAAATTTTAGGTCTAGTGGCCCCAAATTGAGTTGCACAACTCAAACTATTCATTCTTTTGTTGCATACATTTCAACAATACCAAAGCTTGGGTATTGGCTATTAAAGCGCAATTTTAGAACCATTTTAAAATCAATGAAACCGTAACAGAGCAGACCAAGCAGCTGTAGGAGAAACCTAAAATCACACTTCCAACTAAAGGACCTGTCAGAACAAGAATGTTTCTGCCTGTGCCCAGAAGAAGACATGCACTACAAGTTCCCAAGATTCTTTTGGAGAAGATTTAAGCCCTAAATATCTGAAAGACTTCCTCTTTTCCTACAGACCCTCTTTTGTGTTAAGATCAGCATAGGGGGCCGGCCCTCTTGGTAGTTCCGCTGCCCTCAAAAGTTCGAGAAGCTGGCAAGGGAAGGCATTCTTTGCGACAGCCCCTAGGTTGTGGAATTCTCTCCCCAGAGCGGTGTGTCTGACACCTTCATTATACAGCTTTCGTCATATGCTGAAGATGCAACTCTTTGTCCTGGCCTTTGATACCTGAGATATGTTTTCAGGACTTACTCTCTGTGGTTTGTTCTTACTGTTTCTAATGTTGAATTTTAGATGGTTGTGTAACCTGGCCTGGGACCTGCTGGTGAAGGACAGGTCACCATCCGTCATCTTTAAATGTAAGTTAGCACTGAGCAGAGAGGGTTTCCCCAATATGGGGACGAATATTTGTGAATGGGGCATGTAGGTGTGGATGATTGATCAGAGTTTGCAGGTGAGGGATGGCTGTGCAAATAAATATGTGTGCATGAATGGCTCTGTTCCCACCCACTTATGATTTTGGCCCAACCCAGCTATTGGCATGAAGGAATGTTGCTTTTGGACTGAGAAAGGTTCCCCACTCCTGATTTAGGGCTTTAGAGCTGCTGATGAACTGTAATGCTTCTACCTCTCAGCTGTGGAATAAATGTTTGAATTCTTCCTGCACGAAAGGCTTCGAGGTAGAGCATGCCAGGGTGAAGGTTCTTGCTTCGTGTTTCTAATACGAAAGTTTTGAACGTATTGAATTGTTCCCCCTGCAATGGAGGAATCTCAGCTAAAGCATCCATGACAGATGGCCATCCAACCTCTGCTTAGAAATCTCCAAGGAAGGAGAGTCCACAGTCCCCCAAGGGAGACCATTCCACCGCCAAACAGCTTTTACTGTCAGAAAGTTTTTTCCTGATGTTTAGGCAGAATCTCCTTTCTTGTAACTTGAAGCCATTGGTTCGAGTCCTACCCTCCGGAGCATTAGAAAACAAGCTTGCTGCAACTACCAAGTAACAATCCTTTAGATAACTATCATATCTCTTCCCAGTCTCCTCTTTTCCAGGTTAAACATACCCAACTTCCTCAATTGTTCCTTGCAAGGCTTGGTTTCCAGACCCTTGATCACCTTGGTTGCCCTCCTCTGCACTCATTCCAGCTTTCCAACACCCTTCTTATGCTGTGGTGCCCAGAACTGGACACGGTACTCCAGGTATGGTCTGACCAAGGCAGAATAGAGAGGTACTATTACTTCCCTTGACCTGGACGCAAGACTTCTGTTGATGATATTGTTGTTTTATGTGGGTGCAGTTTAACTTTCAGAGTTGAATGGGTAGGGGCTACAGCTCTATGGTAGGGCACTTTCTCTGTGTGCATTTTCAGTCCCTGGCATCTCCAGATAGGGCTGAGAGAGAACCCCATCTGAAACCCTGAAGGGTCACGGCCAGTTAGTGCAACCAATACTGAGTTAGATGGACCAATGGTCTTAGAATCATAGAGTTGGAAGAGACCACAAGGGCCATCCAGTCCAACCCCCTGCCATGCAGGAAACACCATCAAAGCATTCCTGACAGATGGCTGTCAAGCCTCTGCTTTAAGGCCTCCAAAGAAGGAGACTCCACCACACTCCTTGGCAGCAAATTCCACTGTTGAACAGCTCTTACTGTCAGGAAGTTCTTCCTAATGTTTAGGTGGAATCTTATTTCTTGTAGTTAGAATCTATTGCTCTGTGTCCGCTTCTCTGGAGCAGCAGAAAACAACCTTTCTCCCTCCTCTATATGAGATCCTTTTACAGTGGTACCTCGACTTACGAATGAGTTGACAACTGAATTTTTCGACTTATGAATGGGGCAAATGGCCGCACGCTTATGAATTTCTCAACATCCAAACGGAAACCGTGGCGGTTTTAGATCAGGGTTTTTCTGACTTATGAATTTTTAGATGGGGTTGCTTCAATTTACTATTTTTTCCGTTTCCAATGCATTCCTATGGGAAATCGCGTTTCCAATGGCGCTTTTCGACTTACGAATTTTTTTACCTATGAAGGTGCCTTCGGAACGGATTAAATTCGTAAGTCGAGGCACCACTGTATATATTTGAACATGGCTATCATATCACCCCTTAACCTTCTCTTCTCCAGGCTAAACATGCCCAGCTCCCTAAGCCGTTCCTCATAAGGCATCGTTTCCAGGCCTTTGACCATTTTGGTTGCCCTCCTCTGGACACGTTCCAGCTTGTCAGTATCCTTCTTGAACTGTGGTGCCCAGAACTGGACACAGTACTCCAGGTGAGGTCTGACCAGAGCGGAATACAGTGGTACTATTACTTCCCTTGATCTAGATGCTATACTCCTATTGATGCAGCCCAGAATTGCATTGGCTTTTTAAGCTGCTGCATCACACTGTTGCTTGGTGTGAGACAGCTTCCTATGTTCTTATGACCTTATCCTTAGACTGGGGGTGGGAATAATACCAGGAAGACAGGTCCAGCATAGTTTCCAGGACAAACATTTTCCATCCTCCCAACTTTTGACATCTACCAGAGAACATTGCTTGGTTAATCAACCTTTGTTTACATCTTCTGATCTAGCCATCTGCTACACTTCAGCTGTTGTGAGCTGCTGCCAAGCCTTCTTCTAAGTAGACTTGCATCAATCAGATTCCTTCTAATGCTGCAGCTGAATGCATTCTGCAGAAGGTTAAAGCATTACTCCCACTCTTCATTCTCTCCCATGAACTCAGGAAGAGAAATGCTGTCATTTCGATTTAGAATGGCATTTCTGCATTATATCCCTGTATATCAGTCCCAAGTTCACGCATTTGTGCCACAAATCCTCCTTGCCATGCTGAATTCTTTATAATCACACTGCACATGTGAACACAAGAGAATGCTTCTGTGCCCTCATGCATCTTCTGGCACCCATTACAAAGCAGTGCAAACCGGGCATATTCTGTTTAGGTCTCTGACACTGTACACCCTGTAGGGTTGTTTTTTTTTCTCATCTTCTTTCAATATTGAATGGAGATTATTAAAACAAAGCAAAGCAAAGCATTCTGCCAGTAAACAGAGGGCAGTAGGGAAATAGGTGCGCAACAAGGGTGCCTTGGAAGTGGGCAAAAATGTTTTTAAAAGGAAAGATTATAAAGCAAATGAGAGGTATACAAAAGGAGAGTTGGAAAGGCACATACTTTATCTGATAACACAAAGGAAATAGAGGCCCTCGCTACATGTGCTGTATGTGCAGAGCACCAGCGAGACTGAATAAAGCAGCCAGCCCAGAGATCTTAATATCTGCACCACCAAGAGAGTAGCACTAGGTGGAGAAAGTGGCCTCTGGAACCCCTAGATCCGCCAATCGCAGACAGGTGCAAAAGACATACGCTTAGAATCAATAAGGCCTGGAATTTAGGTCAGTCTCACAGCATAGGCTTAAAGCACATGACTTCCCCCAAAGAGTTTTGGAAACTGAAGTTTACTCTCCACAGTTGCCAGTACCCTTAACAAATGACAGATCCTTTAGGGGAAGCCACATGTGTGTCTATTAAATGTATGGTGTGGAGGTGACCATGTTGTCATTTTAAAGTACCAGAATTGAATGGAGCTCATACTTCTTTCCACATGAAAATATGCTCCTGATTCCTCCTCCAAACCTCCTTCATTTCATTATCATAACTGGGGGTGATGAGGGGAACTTGCTGTTGCTCTTGTTAGACAGTTGAGAGTCAGAAATCCCAAGTCACCCAAGTCACCAGCAGATCCCATTCAACCTTTTGCCTGCCTGCCATATGGCACCACCTAGATAGCGGAAGGGAAATGAACTAGCTCAGAGGATCCCCAGAGCAGGGGTTCCCAACAAAATTTTCTTGAGGACCCCTCATCGAGCCGCTATTGTGACAAGGACCCCCATTAATCCCTAATCCTAAAATTAAAAAGTGAGAGCCAAATTAAGAGTCTTTTTATATTTTATATTTATACATTTTTTACAGTTACAACAGAGTACTCCATCAGTATACAGTTAGTTTTAATTTTCAGTTCTTAATGAGATGAACCACTTTTTAACCAACGGTCCATTTTTAACTACGCGAACTGTAGCTTCCGCGAAAAACAACACTTTGTTTACAAACACTACTGTTTTGCAAAGAGGCAGCGCATGCCAGGGAGGAGGGAGGGGAATGGAGAAGACAGGGTACCTGTGCAGTAGCGCACAAATGAAGCCGACGCACGCAAAGCATCTTGGGGAGGTGAGCGTTAGTAGAATGCGCGCGCTGCCTCTTTGCAAAACAGTAGTGTTTGTAAAGCGCCACCTAACAGCATACAGCAGAACTACTGCCTCTATCTAATTCTAGTTTTGCGCTAGACTCTGCTCATGCAGGAAGCAGCCAAAACAAAAAATCTGTTATCATACGAAATATATTTAATATATTTTTTATTCTTATAGCATCTTGCGGACCCCTCTGGCCACCTGTTGGGAACCACTGCCCCAGAGTATCTGGGGAGCCAGTAGGGGGCCCTGTTGGTCTTGTTTAAGAACTGCCTTAGGTTTGGCTCCCAGTCTGAGCTACTGGTTAACGGAGCCACTTGCATATCTTGTGCCATGTTGCCTGCTTCTGGACCTTCCGATCTTTGCCTACCTGGCCTGGAATCTGAATGTCAGCCTGTCTTGGATCGCATTGCTTACCTCTGGCCCTCCAGACTCTTGGCTGCTGCTTTTAGATTTGATCTGTCACTGTCCTGGATTATACTCTTTGCCTCTGAAACCCCCACCAGGCCCCGAGAATATCCCGAAGAAGCACATTTCTGTACAATGCCCATGTATCCATTAGCAAGAAACCATTTATTGAACTGACCAGTGTTCCTCTCCTAGAAATAAACTTTACAAACATTCGGAGCGCATAAATAGAAAAGGGCTGATAATGTGGCGAATCCTCCGCCACCCGTAACTTTAGCACGTGTTGTGCTGTTGTGTCGCACACCAAGGGCACTTGGGTGTGATCTTAGCTCCCTTGCAACTTCTTCCCAGCAGAGAAGAGTGTGCTCCTAACTTGCACTCTCCTGAGATGAATGCGGCGGTGCGGGGAGAGAGGTTTCAGAATGGAAAAATCCACGGGGTAGTTCTGGGCCAAGAATCCCCGACTGACAAAACACCCTAGCCGAGGCCAACTGTTCCTGTATCATTGTCTTCTAGAACAGGAAAGTAAAAACAACAAATTCCAAGAGAGGCATAATTTGAGAGCGGTCCAAACTTTTAATCCCAGCTATTTTTCAGCAAGCGCTCCCGGACTGTAAGGCTTCCCTGGCAGCACATCCACCATGCAAACATTTCCTTTAGAAGTCTCCATCTAGACATAAAAGAGGCATTTTGCCAAAAAGGGAGGTGTGGGGGAGGAAGAAGAAGAAGTTGAAAGTCACTGGCCAAATTAACATTGTGTGATCTTAGCTTTCAAATGACCCCTTCGCTGTATAAACAAGATTATGTAACTGTTCTGGTGGAATGTGCAGCAGTTGCGGCAGCAGTGCCATCTTGAGGTCGGCAATAAGAGCTTTGCAGAAGACTTCACAACAGAGCACATTCTCCTACCCTTTAGAAATCAGCCATCTAAGCAGAATTTTTAAGAGATGCAGCCCAGTCCTGTGCATGTTTCCTCTGAAGTCTTTACACGCTCCCATGTAAACCCTGAACAGATTTTCAGAGACTTTCCAGACAACTATTTTATAGCACAGTCAATGGTCAGCTCTGGCTCATATGCTGCAAAGGGGTTCGGATCCTTCTCTTTGATGTATTACATTTCCAAGTTGAGATTCAAAATTCTGTACTTTGTCACAGGGCAAACATTTTTTTTCTCTTCTACCAGAAAGCAAAGCTATTCACGATTCAGAGTTCTCTATGGAACTTGGTCATGTGAGCGCTGTAGGTCCCTATTGGACAGTGCCTGTGTTGTCACATATTATGATGATCACAAACTCTCCCCTGTGCCAAACTGTAATGTTATGAGAACTTATGTCATTTCTGTCAGGAAGCTAGTTTTTTTTTATAAAAAAATTCCAAATAGAAATATTAAGCTCTAGCCTGCTATGCCCCTCCCCGCCCATTCTAAGAACATGGGATGGGTTGTAATACCACCAATGGCCCTGCAGAATGATCTCACCACCAGCATCAGAAACGTGCTAGCTATTGACTACAACAATCACAAGCTTACTCAACCAATTTATACCTGAGCTGCAAAACTGCCCATCTCACAGCAATCTCAGAATACAGTATCTATTTGGGATTCTTCCTCTTCTTCTTCTTCTTCTTCTGTTTTGTAGTGAGGCAGAACTCAGTCTGGGTTCAGGCTTGACACAGGGTCGTCTGAGACAAAATAAGGGGTCACGCTGTACGCTGTGACTACAGAACACCAATGTAGCTTCAGCAGGGACCAGAGTCTCAGCCCTATATAGTAGCAGTAACAGTAGAAGCAAAGATCACTAGTGTTGAAGCAATGATTCTCCAACATCAACTTCGTTGGACTGGTCATGTTATGCGGATGCCTGGTTATCGTCTTCCAAAGTAACTACTCTATTCCGAACTTAAAAATGGAAAGCGTAATGTTGGTGGTCAACAAAAGAGGTTCAAAGACTTTCTCAAGGCAAATCTTTAAAAATGTAGAATAAACACCAACAACTGGGAAACACTGGCCCGAGATCACTCCAACTAGAGAACAGCCTTTGCCAAAGGTGTCATGGGCTTTGAAAACGCTCGAACTCAGGATGAAAAGGAGAAACGCGCTAAGAGGAAGGCACGCTTGGCAAATCCACACCGTGATCAACTCCCGCCCGGAAATCTATGTCCCCACTGTGGAAGGACGTGTGGATCCAGAATTGGCCTCCACAGTCACTTACAGACTCACTGTTAAAACCGTGTTTATGGCGTTTACTCGGCTACGAGTGATCGCCAAAGAAGAAGTAGCAGCAATGACTACCGTACATTCTAATTGCCACATTGGAAAATGCTGCTTTGATTAAAGGGGCCCATCTCTCTCCAGTAGTCTCATGCTGGGATGGAATGGGAGAGCCTCTCGTCTCACTGGGTCTTCAGTGGAGTCCGCTGAGCCCAAGGACAGAAGTGCCACATCGTATGATTGAAGGGTGACCCACTATCCCTCATTTCACCAACAAGGTTTCAAAGTACCTTACGATTATTTAAAAAATTACATTGTGCGAAGTTTAAACTAGACATTTAAAATCTCAGAAATTTAAGCAAAGAGCACCAGAGAAGCATTTATAATGCAAAGGCCTCCTGAAATAACATGGCTTTATCCAGGCACCTAGAACTCAGCAGGGATGGTGCCTACCTGATTTCTAGTGGGAGGAAGTTCCACAGAATTGGGCCCACAACACTGAAAGCATGGCTTCTCATGACATGAGTCACGCTTCTGGTCCATGGGGGACCACTAATAGCGCTCTCCCAATTGATCTCGGTGATCGACTTGGAACATACAGGCTATGGTTAAATTATGCGGGGCCTCAGTTACTGTATTCAGGGCTTTGTACACTGGGCCTTGAACCTGGGCCCAGCAGCAGATGGGAAGCCAGTGCAGTTCTTCTAACACTGGTGTCATGTGTTGGTGGTAATCCGTTCCTTACATGAGTCCAGCTGCAGCATTCTGCAATAGCTGCAGCTTCCAAGGGCAGCCCCACATGCAGCAGCGATCTAGTCTTGAAGTTACCAACACGTGAGCCACTTTGGTTGGGTTATCCCTATCCAGAAAAAAAGCCACAGCCAAAAGCTCTCCTAATCAGATGCTACCTGTAGCTCAAGTGACAATGGTAGTTCAAGGAGTACCAGCAAACCAGTGTTTGGACTATGGGTCCTGCTAGCTAAGGATGATGAGAGCTGCAGCCCCAAAACACCCAAGTGTGGGAAACACTGCTCCCAACTGTGTGCCTGCTCCTTCAAAGGGAGTACAACTCCACCCAGGGCAGGCAACGGTCTATCACCCAAATCCCAGAACCACTCAAAGCAACGCTCCTGGAGCTCCCCTTGCATGCCTTCTACTTTGGGTTTGAAGTTCTTGTCTCCAGCTGCTGAAGAGGAATCTGATTGCTGGTCCCTGACACTTCTCAGCTGTTGGGAGCAAAGGAGAAAGAGAAGGTTGTCTGTCAAATGCTCCATCCTTCAGCCTGGCGATTGTTCAAGGCAATCCAGGCTCTCAGTTTTGCCTGGCCTTAAATACGATCGTGGTCCAGCCTGACAAGATGGGTTGAAGAACCCATGGCCCTCCATGGACTACAGTTGGACTACAGTTCCCATCGCCCATGACCACTGGCTATGTCTGAGGAGATCTGGAGCCCAACAGTATATGGAGGACTGCATGTCTTCCAGCCCTGGCTTAGACCTGGTCCAGCACCTCAAAGCCTTTCAACCTAGCCAGAACAAGTCAGCCTATGGCCACCACTGTAGCTCAATCCTTTTGAGAGGATTTCCTTCTGTTCTTTGAAGTGGTGCAGAGCGAGAGCGTCCCAACATGGGCCCGGGCGATAAAAACCAATTGAGAAAGTGTGTCATCCTTTGGTCTCGGACATCTTGGCTGCCAATTGGATTAAGCCCAGGGAGATAAAGGATGTGATACTTTTGATAACTGGCAGCTCTGTGTTTGGAACCAAGTTGCTCACCTAGCAACTAATCATTCACCTGTATCAAGACCCTTCAGGCTAAGAAAAACCTCCTTCACTTTGCCTTCAAACACCAGACAGATAAGTGGTTACATCACAGTAGGTGATGTAGAGGAGAGGGAAAGGTGACAGAGGACAGTTCAATTACGGTGATAAAGCGATGAGCTGCAATTATGGGAGAGTCAGATTCAAAGTGAGGTTTAAAGAGAGGGTCAAACAGAAACATAGGATTTATCCAGAAATGTGTCCCAGTATATAATAAATCTGACCGCAGGTGCAATTTGATGGCTGCTACTTGTCAGATCAGCCTCTCTTCCTATACAGAAGATGCTAAGAAGTGCTTCTGACTTCTGGCACTCATCCTCTGAGGAATGAAATCTATAGAAGCATTTGGGTTGCCACCTCTTTTTTCCATTTTAAGGAAGCTACGTTGCAAGCTACAATCAACATGAGCATCCTTTCTATGAATATGCGCAGTGCTACAGAATGATTTAAAGCCAAGGATGGTGATCCCTGCGGCCCTCCAGATGTTGTTGGACTCCCCAGCTCCCATCGTCCCTGGCCATTGGGCATGCTGGCTAGGGCTGGTGGAAGCTGGAGTGCCACAGGTTTGTTTGTTTTTTTGCGTTCCTGCCTTAGGAGCTGAAATTGTAAGCTTGTTCCTTTTCTGTGTAAAACTAAGTGTCCTCACTGTGGATGGAACAGTATGAGCTTTGAACAGGCAGCTTGTGGTTGCAGGTTGCAGGCCTTGGAGCCTGTCACTGGAAAGCAAAATAGAGAGCCAGTGTGGTGTAGTGGTTAAGAGCGGTAGACTCGTAATCTGGTGAACCGGGTTTACTTCCCCGCTCCTCCACATGCAGCTGCTGGGTGACCTTGGGCTGGTCCCACTTCTTTGAAGTCTCTCAGCCCCACTCACCTCACAGAGTGTTTGTTGTGGGGGAGGAAGGGAAAGGAGATTGTTAGCCACTTTGAGACTCCTTAGGGTAGTGATAAAGCGGGATATCAAATCCAAACTACTACTACTCTTCTTCTTCTTCTTCTTCTTCTTCTTCTTCTTCTTCTTCTTCTTCTTCTTCTTCTTCTTCTTCTTCTTCTTCTTCTTCTTCTTCTTCTTCTTCTTCTTCTTCTTCTTCTTCTTCCTCAAAATAAGCATTTCCTGCTTAAAACATTTCTCTCCCTGAAAGGCTTCCAATCCAAGGCCCCATCTGCACCATACCATTAAAGCGCTGCTCTCCTCATGGGATGAGGGTTCCCAGAGTTCCTTGGGAAGAGTGACTGAATGTTAAACCTCCCTGGGAACTGCAGCTCTGGAAGGGGAATAAGGGTCTCCCCACAACTCTCTGCACCCTTAACAAACTACGGTTTCCCAGAGTTCTTTGGGGGATGACGACACAAGGACTGTTCAAAACAGTACGAAAGGACTTTGAATGTATAATGCAGATGGAACCTGAGTCAGTATACAGTAATCCATCAGTATGATCCATTAGGGTGAATGGGCGCCTCGTTCTGCCCTCAGCCAGCCCCCACATGATCTCCTTCTTGTAAACAGTCAGAGGATTGGCTCCACCTCCACCTTCTGTTGGTCTCCTGCTTTCCACCCTACCCCAAATGAGCCACCACTGGTAAATACTGGACAGACAGAAGTGGGGTGGGAAGTGGAATGCCTGCTGGAACTGAAGACCCTGCAATGGTCAGTCTGCATGCTCTGTGCAATGGCATGAAGAAATCTTTTCCATGGCTAGAATGTAGTCAACTGTGCAAAGGTAAGAGTTGCATTTCTCACTCTGTCCACTTTGGGTTCTGACACTACCCATCACTGCTGTGTGTCCCCCAGAATGATGCTTACCAGGGAATGTGGCCCTCAGCTTGGAAAAGATCCCCCACCTCTCTCTTATGTTGTGATTAGTAATTGCATAGAAAAAATAGAGCCAGCAACATTGGAGCAGCCATACAATAAGCACTAACCACACAGATGAACACATCTCTAAAGGGGTCTCTGTAATGTCAGAGGGATCAGACGGAATTCAAAGACTACTGGCTAGCAAAGCTTGTGTGCTTTCTCCTAAGTTTGCATCTTTCACTTAGCCCTTATCGCCTAACTATTTCTGAAATGAATATTTTTGGCCCTTTCCCAAACGCTTTCCCCTCCTGGGGCTATTTGCAGGCATGGAGGGCTCTGCTGAGCACTCACTTGCTACGGGACACCCTGAACCAGGCATCCCCAAACTGCGGCCCTCCAGATGTTTTGGCCTACAACTCCCATGATCCCTAGCTAACAGGACCAGTGGTCAGGGATGATGGGAATTGTAGTCCAAAACATCTGGAGGGCCAAGGTTTGGTGATACCTGCCCTAAACCTCTTCCCTCAATGTTCTGGTCTCAGTTTTCTTTAACTTAATGAGGTATATAAAGGGGGAAACGTTGGAGCAATTTCTCAGAAAGAAGTAATACTGCTCCCATCTTCCAGTCTTCTGGCCAATTAGTGTGAAGTTACAGGGAACGGCTGACAAGCTATGAAATAACTAGGGTGATTGACAACTGACTGGGATGATTGACATGAATTTGGCACTTTTAAAATTAAATTAAAATTGAATTTTAGACATATTATTAGACAACTCATATTTCATTTTGTCCATAGCCACCCACCCACCAGGCTTCACATTGACTAGGCACCCCCAACTGTACCAATCAACCCCAACTCCTAACTTTTACAATGGATGGTTTACACATCATACACTGTTGAAGTACCAATAAATGGAGAGAAGCGGATTATGCACCTGGCAACCTGAAATACATCCGCTGATGGAGCAAGTGCATAGCACTACATTGAATTCCTCTATCGGGGTGGGATTTTGTGGCCTTCCAGGTATTGCTAGACTACTAGATGAAGGTAGGTAGCCGTGTTGGTCTAACACAGTCAAAATAAATTAAAAAATTGTCCAGTAGCACCTTGGGGGGGGGAACCAAGGCAGCTCAGAAACAAATGAAAGCCAACAGCAAAATGACAAGTTTAAGACCAATTATAAAAAGCTGAGGCTCCAACAACAACAACAATAAAAAATACAGAGACCTGGAATTAAAATACATAGGGAAACAACTACATTGAAACATCAGTAATTAAAGTATGTAATGTTGTTGTTTAGTCTTTAGTCGTGTCTGACTCTTCATGACCCCATGGACCAGAGTACGCCAGGAACTCCTGTCTTCCACTGCCTCCCGCAGTTTGGTCAGACTCATGATCGTAGCTTCGAGAACACTGTCCAACCATCTCGTCCTCTGTCGTCCCCTTCTCCTTGTGCCCTCAATCTTTCCCAACATCAGGGTCTTTTCCAGGAAGTCTTCTCTTCTCATGAGGTGGCCAAAGTATTGGAGCCTCAGCTTCAGGATCTGTCCTTCCAGTGAGCACTCAGGGCTGATTTCCTTCAGAATGGATAGGTTTGATCTTCCTGCAGTCCATGAGACTCTCAAGAGTCTCCTCCAGCACCAGAATTCAAAAGCATCAATTCTTCGGCGATCAGCCTTCTTTATGGTCCAGCTCTCACTTCCATACATCACTACTGGGAAAACCATAGCCTTAACTATACGGACCTTTGTAGGCAAGGTGATGTCTCTGCTTTTTAAGATGCTGTCTAGGTTTGTCATTGCTTTTCTCCCAAGAAGCAGGCGTCTTTTAATTTCGTGACTGCTGTCACCATCTGCAGTGATCATGGAACCCAAGAAAGTAAAATCTCTCACTGCCCCCATTTCTTCCCCTTCTATTTGCCAGGAGGTGATGGGACCAGTGGCCATGATCTTACTTTTTTGATGTTGCACTGTTTTAATGGGCTTGTTTATTACAAAAAACAAAAAAGTATGTAATAAACAAGCCCATTAAAACAGAGCAGCAGTTAATGCAGTTAAAACATCAGCCAGAGCAGGGGATTCCAGTAAGGCGATCAAAGAAATCGGTGTGTCTTCAGCAGCCAACAAAATGCCAATACTGATGGGACTCTTGTATTTTAGCAGGGAGAAAATTTCACAACACTGGTGCCACTAGTAAAAAAGCCAATTTGCTTGTCACCACAAGATAACAGTCATCAGATCCTGGCAAAACTAACCAGGATTCTACTCCCATCATTGTTGATCATCGACCACACTGAGTGGACTGGTGGGAGATGGGGTCCAACAACATCTGGCAGGCCACCATAGGCTTTGCACCACTGTTCTAGACTTAGCTCGAGTAACCTATACATTCTCTGCATACTGTGTGTGTGTGTGTGTGTGTGTCCCTTTTACCTGTTCTTCATTCCCACCCCCACCACTGCATTGTCTTGATTTATCCTCATTGCATTCCCAGCTAGCTCCATCCATAAATGTGTCCCACCAGCTCAGCAGGCTCCGGTACAGAGACACCTGCTGTTGAAAGTACTTCCACGTCCTGCCCTGCTCGACTTTGCCTTGCAAATTCCTCATCCAAACACTTGACCTGGCCTAACCCTCTTCAGCGAGTGAGAAACCGATGAGATCTCAGCCGCAGGTGATGAAGCTAAGCAAATGAAAAAACGATAACAAAACACAACCGGCATGATTGACGTATCAGTGAGGCGAGGACAATAAACTTGTGGAGAGCTCTGTGTATGCATTCTATTTCCTATTATCCTATCTGGAGATAAGAAAAATAAGCTTAGCCCCGAGGCCAAGGCAGGAATAGGATGAGGGCTGTGTGTATGCACTACTTGATGACCATAATCAAAAAGTATATTATACAAAGGCAGATTACTGCAATAGAAAGGATTTGGATGCTTGTAAGATCTTCCCTCCAGGCAAGGCTGAAGCACAAACCATCCTGGATCTCGCTGCTGCTGCTTGCTGCTGCTGGCAGTTATCTTTCTTCTCCTTCAGAGGCTTGGTGCTTCTTGCTAAGCTCTCTTCTGACCCCATACAGCCCTGTTTTCTGGTCCTCACTGTTGGGTTCAACTGAGACTCTATAAGTATTTTGCTTGGCAAAAAAGAGAGAGAAAGAAATGAGCATGTCATTGAGTGCATCTTCAGATAAAAGAAGTAGTCAGCTGTGAGCACACTCTTGGATATTTGCTTTTGGAAGTAGTCAGTGGAAAGTGGAGATTTCACGGAAATTGGAAGGGGGTGTGTGAGCTCAGGATTATATAAGAGGGGGTTGAGGTCCCTCACCGGTGACGGAACGGGATGCAATGATCTTAAGAGAACGTTGATCCTCGATTTTATGGTGATAACAGAGCTTGATGCAGTGGCACCCAGAGGCATATTTATATGGAAAGCCAAATTTAGATCTGATTCGAAGACCTGCTTTACACAGTTAATTAGCTGAAGCAAAAGCAAAAAAAAAGCCCTTCATGCTTGCTGTTATTCATATGATGGATTACATGGGAGGAAGGGACATTCCTTTTAGAAAGCAACACTACAACTAAAGCTGCGGTCTGCAAATGATGGGCCAGGATCCTTCTGTCCCCAAGGCATGGCCTCAAGGCATTTGGTACAGTAAGCTTGCTGAAGCGAAGCAGTTCTGGATCCGATGAACAGCTAAACAGGGGAGACCGCCTTGCAACCCTGTGCAAATTGCCTTGAGTTGCATTATGGGAGAGCAACGGAATATAAAGGAAATAACTGTCCCCAGGCTGACTTCAAGACTTGGTGGTGCTAGCTCCCTGGCCTGGCCTTCTCCTCTTCTGCCTTTCCTCTGGAAACACAGGTCTTAAGTAGCCCCAGGGAAGATGGGGATGAGGCTGTTATTTCAGGCCACCGATGGTCTCTATGGGAGATGGTGGTTATAGGGTCCCTGGCCTGGGCATGCCATATTACTGCAATGCACTTTGTGTGGGGCTGCCATGAAGGTTCTGCACCTCGCGTAGAATGCAGAGGTTCTGTTGTTAAGTGGAGCTTCCTACTGTGAGCATGTGGACACCAAGGCTGAAAGAACGGCACTGGCTGCCAATTTGCAGATGAGTCAAGCTTCAGGTTGGGTTGCTGGCTTATTAAACCCTAAACAACTGAAGGGAATGGGCTGTACTCATCTGCCAGAGCTAGGTGGACCAATGGTCTGACTAGTTATAAAGAAGCTTCCTATTTGTTTGCTTGTTTAGTTCTCTTTTTTAAAACACCCTCCCACCCACCCCAACCAAAATGGCTCCCAGAGTGGCTTATATGCAATCAGTGAAAGCGATACAGTTCCTGACCACAGGCTTACAACCTAAAAAAACATGACACACAAGGGGAAAGGGAGAGCTTGCTGGATCAGGCCAATAGCCCATCCAGCCCAGCATACTGTTCTCACAGTGGCCAACCAGGTGCATTGTGGGAAACCCACAAGCAAGAACTACTCCTGTGTTTTTCCAGCAACTGGTATTCAGAATTCAGAAGTGTTACTGCTTTCAATTGTGGAGGCAGAGCATAGCCATCGTGGCAAGTAGACACCTATAGCCTCCAGTCAATTTGTCCAGTCATCGGTTAAAGCCATTCTCAACTGTCCTGGTTTTCTGTCCCTGCTGCTCAAAAATCAGCCAGCATTCTGTAGCCACTGAGCATGTTCAGCCCTCCTTAACAACTGGGATCTCTCTCTCTCTCTCTCTCTCTCTCTCTCTCTCTCTCTCTGTGTGTGTGTGTGTGTGTGTGTAATTATACAAACCTTGGGGGTTCCCACCTGCCTCCCTTCTGTCCAAGGGTGGTGATATTGTAGCTACATAAGGCGCTTTGAGAACGATTTCAGCTATTAGAAAACAGGGTGTCCATCGGAGTTGAACATTCCAGGAACACCAGCCTTCTGAATTTTGCTCCCTTGGTAGTAATTTAACCAATTGGCTTCTTTTTCCTTTGCTGAGGGAGATGGATTCATTTGGAAAGCAATTAAGCGGCTTTTCTGAATGCCTCAGTTTTCCTGCAGCAAGCAACACAGCATACCGTTGTTTTACATTCCCTACGAAACTGGGATGGGATGAAAAATATGGAATTCATTTAGTATCGTTATCTCAGTTGTGGTAAAATATCGTATTCGGTCAGATTCCCAGGCATACCTTTGTAAGTACCGAGAAGTGACTTGCTCCCCATGCAGCCAATCACCACGGCAGGGACACCTAAAATCTGGAATACACATCATTCTATAAAAGCAAAATGGTCCAACCTCAACTCTTTGTTACTAAATTCGTGCATATGCTTTTCAGACTTGGAAGGCTACTGAGCAGGAAAGTTGATATTGGACAAATCCCTGATTAGACCCTTTGTCATGTTAACTCTCCCCACTGTGCCAGAATTGATTACTCGCATTTGGAGAAAGTCTATTTGAATGGTAAGTCACTTAGCCATATTCTCATTTTCACACATCGTTCAGCATCCTACTGTCTCCCTGCCCATTCTTCCCTCCTTCCTCGCAACAGTGTGCGCAGCATGTTCCCGCCATTGTTCAGCATAGTTTAGAGTGGCATTAAGAGGAGAACGGCAAGGTAAACAGTTGGAAATAGCTGCACCCGAATCAGTTAGCATAACCCGGGTGCACGCACAGCTGCGGCACTTGCGCCTCCCATGCAGCAAGGAAAAGAGAGAGAACGAGAGAGAGAGAGAGAGAGAGAGAGAGAGAGAGAGAGAGAGAGAGAGAGAGAGAGAGAGAGAGGCATTTGCAACACTTCAATCAAAGAAATGAACTAATTGCTACAAACAAGGTTAGGGCCTGAGCCTGAGCACCTTTTTCTGAAAGTGAACCCTTCTGAATGGAAGGGTACTTAGCACCTTGCAGCATATAGCTCTTAATGAGGTTTAAATACCACCACCCCTTGTAATAACAAGCAAACAAACACTCTTCACTATGCTCATTAAAAGGGCAAAACTGAACACCAAATGAGAATGCTAGAACCAGATTCAAAATATTTATTCTTAAGGTTGTGCATTTTTGATTTGGTATTCAAACCAGCAAAGTCTTTTATTTCAGCTGTCTAGGCTGTAGAACACGGTTTCCCCAAACTTGGGCGTTCAGCTGTTTTTGGATTACAACTCCCATCATCCCTAGCTAGCAGAACCAATAGTCAGGGATGGTGAGAATTGTAGTCCAAAAACAGCTGAACACCCAAGTTTGGGGAAACCTGCTCTAGAACTCTGTTTTTTAACCTTGGGCACCCAGATGTTGTTGGGCTACAACTTCCATCATCCCAAACTATTGGCTAAGCTGTCTGGGGATGGTGGGAGCTGTGGTCCAACAATACCTGGAGACCCAAGAACAACGCCTGCTCCCATATCTAGCATCTTCTCAGGAACTACTGCCACCTGTGGTAAGCAATATAATTGCAACCTCCCATGAACTGCTCACCTTGGCTCCATCTTGTTGACACCTGTCTGTCTCAAGAGACAATGGAGTGCACCTCCAGGGGTGAAGTCAGACTGCTGTGTTAGCAGCACCAAAGTGACCTCCCCTGGGAGCAAGCCTGGGCAATGTGCATGTGTTAGGATTCTTGCTCCGTGCTTGCAGTCATGGGATTGTTTTAGCACATGACGGTGTATCTTTTTCATTCCACATAGAGGGAAGTGACGGAGACAGGATGTTTTGTATTACTGTGTTCTGTGATGAGGACGTTTGTTGCTTTGTTCTCTCTCTTTGCTGTATGGAGGTCCTGGGCTAACCAGATGACAAGACTCCCCTCTTGGCCTCACTGGTGTGGTTCAAAGGAAAGCTTGGTTGCAGGAGTTGCTAGCAGGAGGCATACAAGGCGCTATCCAACCACCTTGGGGACTCCACTCCAAATTTGTGTAGGGTTTACTACTTAGCCTTTTCATCTCCCAGAGGCAGAAGAGGTTTAGGGTCAGAGTATTCTTTCTCTTAGACAGGCTACCTTCCCGGGTTGATGAGCCCCATTTATCCCTTACTTCTCTCTACAGCACGGATGGCTGCAAAACTACAGCCTCCTTGGAAATACATTCCCACTCTGGGACCCAGTTCCATAGTTCAACTATGCGCTGCATGAAGAAGTGTTTTCTTTTATGTCTCCAATCTCCCAGCATTCAGCTTCATTGGATTTCCACGAGTTCTAGCCTTAGGAGAGAAGGAGAGGCACTTTTCTTTGTTCATTTTCTCTGTGCCTTGTGTAATAAACTTCTACCAGTCCACTTCTTACAGGAGGATGGAATCAGTCAGCCTCCCTGCCCACACTAGGCCTTGTTTACCGGAAAACCCAGTGGACAAGGCTGTGACAAGATAAACTCCAGCCTACTTCATCCAACCAGGCCTTCTGTGCATTCAGATTTTGAAGATCTACGAAAACTAGAATTTCCTTCCAGCAGGCCCATTCTTGTTCCCACGACAGTCAATTGAAAATTTTCGGGTGGCTTTATCTGGGCTGTCCTTTTTTTCACTTCTTGACAATCAATGTTTTCAGTTGAAAGTGACATTGCCTTTCCCTTGTCTCCAAGTAAAAGATAGCTCTAGCAAGCATCAGCACGTATCATTTACATGCAGAGGGAGAAAGAAAAGCTGCTGTCAACTGCTCATAGTCCCTGCCAAAAACAGATGTTGGGTGTTACTGCTGATGTGCGGTCTTCTTCAACACGACATCCACGTCCCACAATCTGTGTTTAAAAGGAGTTGGGGTGAAAAGACAGTTGGGGACATGAGCTTGAATGCATGGCATACGAGGGAGCAATTTGAATGGAGAATAAAACTAGGGTGAGAGTTCTAAATGTCAGCTTGCCTAAATCACCCATAAAATGGGTGAAACAATAATATTCTACATGGAGGAAACTGGTGGCTGGTTCTTTGGGGCTGAAATCTTCTGCACAGTTTCCTTGGGGCCAGCCCCACTGAACAGAGTGCAACTTACTTCCAAGTAAACCTGTGTACTCCCTTGACTGCGTTTTCACCCTTGAAACATATACAGTCATACCTCGGTTTAAGTACACCTCGGTTTGAGTATTTTCAGTTTAAGTACTCTGCGGACCTGTCTGGAACGGATTAATCCACTTTCCATTACTTTCAATGGGAAAGTTCGCTTCAGGCTAAGTACGCTTCAGTTTAAGTACTCCACGGACCATCTGGAACGGATTAATCCGCTTTCCATTACTTTCAATGGGAAAGTTTGCTTCAAGTTAAGTATGCTTCAGGTTAAGTACAGACTTCTGGAACCAATTGTGTTTGTAAACCGAGGTACCACTGTACTGAGATAAAGGAGGAAGTCAAAAGAGAATGCTCATTCCCACTTCCTCTTTAAATTTTATGTGCTTTTTAAGGCTCAGATTAATTCTTCTGGAACTTGACCTTTACCCAGAACCCTTGAAAAAGTAAATTGTGGACACACATGCTTGCTCTCTGTGGTAGTGAACTAAACTGAGAAAGGAAGAACAGAAGTGACCAAAGCTAGCAGCTCCCACGGCATTCAATCAACAATCTAAATGCGCGGGCTTAAAAGAGGTTAGTGACCCTGGTGTAACTCAACACTCAAATAAATCACACCACCACCACAAAGGGAGACTGTCACTCAGATAACAGAGCATAAGGCACAAGCTATATCTCTCTGGCCCCATGCCATGCACACTTAAATCTCACAAGGTCATACACTGGCAGCGGGGAAAGAACCCTCTGCACAAAACAGCCTGGCATCGCAAAACACATAGGAACCTGAGCACATTGCTAACACCTCTGTGCCTCGAATCCTAACAGACACCTCTCCTTGAAACCGCAGACACAAGCACACACACACACATACACAAACCCATTCCAACAACTGGGGATGCCAAGATGGAGCACACAACACAAATAAGAAATAGGAAGGGAAACTCATGTATTCATGGAATCATAGAGTTAGAAGGGACCCTTGGGGCCATCTAGCTCAACCCCCTGCAATGCAGTTTTCCCGTATGTTCAGTGACTTTATAAACTGGATATGGTCCCACAGGTGGAGAAACAAGTTTTTGCAGGTGTTTCCCCACAGCACAACTATTTGAATGAACTCTGAAAAATTCCCAGGGACTGCCTGTTACACCGTCCTATGTGTTAAAGTTGTAAGTCTTAATGCACCTAAAACACTGTGTTTGAATGCATAGCACAAAGGAGAAGTTTACCTTAGGCAAGAGATTCCACGCTGGCAAAAGCAGCAGCAGGGCCAGCCCAAGGCATTGGGGAACCTGAGGTGGACCCAAAAATGGTGTCTCATTCCTTGCCAGAGAAGTAAGGGTGCAGGAAGATCTACAACAGGAATAAGGGTGTGTGTGTGGACATCATCATTGGGACTGCCTGCATCTGTGGATCTTGCTCCCTGAGGTGTTTACCTCATCTTGCTTTGTGGATGGGCCTGATGGATTGTGGTGTTAGGGGCTGTTAGGGGAGGGACAGTACCTCTGGTGGGGACACATCATGCCCCTTCTGGGGTAGTTCGTCTATCTTTGGTCCCCACCCTACACTTAGCCCTCACCTGTGACTCCAAGAAGCTGCCAGCATGCAACAGAGGTCACACCTGGGAAATGGCTTCGACCGGCTGGCTAAACCAGGTGAGGGTAGCCGATGGGTCTCAAACCCTCAGTGAGTTAAGGACTTCCCCCGCATGTGAAGACAGACTCCGGTGGATTGAGCAGACAAGACCAATAGAGGGTCCAATGGCCAAGAAGGTGGTTTCTGCACATGCCGTAGAGGGAAATGAGAGGCAGATTGTGCTCATCAACCTGGGAAAGTGGCCCTTCCAGGAGAAGCAAAACTCTGATCCTCAACCTCCACTGCCTTGCGCCTGTACTCATTCGAGATAAAGGCTTTGGGAGTAAACCCTGATGAATAATCCGTATCCCTTGCCTTGCAGGATATCTTTGGGAGATGTAAGGCTAAGGAGTAAGCCCTACACAATCTGGAGTGGAGTCCCTAAGACAGTTGGAGAGCGCCTTGGACGCCTCCTTCCAGCAACTCCTGCAGCCAAGCTGGAGCTAAATGTATTGCTCTTCTTTCCTCTGGACCACATCAGCGAAGCCAAGGATTGTCATCTGAGCAGCCCAGACTTGCATTCTGGACAGTTCACTGCGGTGCTGCAAATGCAGCAAAAACCTGACAAACTCATCGCCAAGGAGCTGCAGAGCTCTCGCAGAAGGAAACTGAAACACGAGAAGGCAGTGTGTGTGTTTTGTTGGGGATGGCTAGTAACAGCAGCATTGCATAGTAGCTCTGGTGATGAATCTCTCTCTGGGACCAGAATCTCTCTCTGGGACCATAGAGGGGAAAGTTTACTGAAGCCCATAAAGGACTAAATAAAGTTCATTGCTTTTTCTTTTCTTTTTTGAAATGTGTTACTTTGGTGATTTGTAACATTGATCTTATTGTACCCAGTGTTTTAAGACTGTTTTGCGGTAAAGCTTTGAAACTAATTCTGGTGCTGGAGAGACTTTATGTCAGGCGTCGGCAAGGTTATCCATGGGCTGGACAGGCGCAGCACAATGCCGGAAATGGCATCTGCGCATGTCCGCAGCGCCAGAAATCGCTTCTGTGGCTGTGCAGGAAATCACGCCTGCATAGAAGCGATTTCCGGTGTCTGCACAGGTGCGATTTTCGGCACCGCTTGGCGAGTCCCTGTGCTGTGCTGCCGCGGTTTAGCGCAGCACGCAGAGGACTTGCCAACCGGGCGGCTCGGTGACCGGATAAACAGCCTCTGTGGACCAGATCCGGCCCATGGGCCGGAGGTTGCCAACCTCTGCTTTACATCTACCAAAAGTCCATGAACTTATGTTGTACATAGCAGCCATGTAATGAAAGGTACATAGATCTTTTTCGAGAGTATGGTTTATTTCTAGGTCTTTCCGTAGAGACATTTGGTCTTGTTGTGAATGGCTTCCCATTGAGTAAGAAATCCAAATCATGAAGTTCAACATTTGAACATTTCTTCCCTCTTCAAGCTTTGGGAAAATATCCACAAAATAAAGGAGACAGGTACCGGTAGGGGTCTTGTGGGAGAAATCCCATCTAGAATTACGGTAGCAATCCTATCAGAGCAGGAGCAATGAATCCCTTTAACACTGACAGCATGAATCAGTTACTTTTTTTATAGAAAGAAAATGAATAGTAAAGACTTAATACATGCACAGCCCAAAATAATTAATGCTCAGGTCTGATTGCCAATTAAAAAAAATGCATGGCATTTCACATTAAATCATTGAGTATAATTAAGTCATCATTTGAACACAGCCATAATTTTTCTGCATGATGTTATATATAGCTCTGTAGACCATATTGCTCCCAATGTATCATAGTGCCTGTTTGTAAATATTGGGAAAGTGTGCCAAAAATATATTAAGGAATATATTAAGGAAAAGAAAATACAAAAATCCATTATATGAGGAGAAACTACTTGCAAAAATGTGTATATTATTATTATTATTATTATACTGCAGGCATGTGGCTGGGTTTCGGCTCCCAGCAGAATAGTAAAAACACAATAAAACATTTAAAACTTCCCTAAACAGGGCTGCCTTGTTTAGGGAAGGCGGCCCTGTTTAGGGAAGTTTTTAATGTTTGATGCTGTACTGTTTTTAATATTTGGTTGGAAGCCGCCCAGAGTAGCTGGGGAAACCCAGCCAGATGGGTGGGGTATAAATAATAATAATAATAATAATAATAATAATAATAATAATAATAATTGTCATGTCCGACTCTTCGTGACCCCATGGACCATAGCACGCCAGGCACTCCTGTCTTCCACTGCCTTCCGCAGTTTGGTCAAACTCACGTTTGTAGCAACTCAGAAGCAACTCAGAAGCCTCTCTGAATGATGTAAACTTGACCACTTGTAACCGTGCAACTTAACCAGTGCAACCTGGATCCCAAATCTGAGCTGGAACACAACATTTACAGCTGATCCTAAAACGGTACCAAAGGATAAGAAAACGATGGCACATGAATCAGAAATGTGCTGACTTCTGTAATTTGGAGGGCAAGTCTGCCATCCAGTGGCGGGAAAAACCTAGCAAGGGCAATGGGGAGACTTGGCCGTCTAATCTTGTTATTTGACGGCCGCATTGCCCTATGAATCTGCCCTTGATCTTTCATATCCCATCTTCTGCATTATTAGATTATGTATTTGAAATACTTGCACTTATCACCTGTTCTTGTTTCTTATCCTATTTCATTGCTAACAACAACATAGTACTGGCTAAGAACATAGGAAGATGCCTTATGCTGAGTGAGACCATTGCCCTATACAGTATCAGTACAGTGGTACCTCGGGTTAAGAACTTAATTCGTTCTGGAGGTCCGTTCTCAACCTGAAACTGATCTTAACCTGAAGCACCACTTTAGCTAATGGGGCCTCCCGCTGCCGCCGCACGATTTCTGTTCTCATCCTGAAGCAAAGTTCTTAACCCGAGGTACTATTTCTGGGTTAGCCGAGTCTGTAACCTGAAGCGTCTGTAACCTGAAGCGTCTGTAGCCCAAGGTACCACTGTATCATCTAACACTGACTGGCAGCAGCACTCGAGGGTTTCAGGCAGGGGACACTCTCAGACCTACCTGGAGATGACAGGGATAGGACCTAGGACTTCAGGCATGCAAGGCCGATGCAATGCTAGTGAGCAATGGCCCTTCCCTGAAGTAGTCTGTAAGTATAAGCAGTAAACAAACATTCGCTCAATGTTGAAAATCAGTATTGTTGTTGCTGTTTTTATCCCATCTTTTCTGTAAAGAGCTCAAAGTGGTGTACATGGTTCTCTTCCTCCTCATTTAGTCCCTGTGAGATAGGGTTGGCTGAGAGGCCCTGTGGATAGGATAGCTCAATAGGAAGAGCATGAGACTCGTAATCTCAGGGTCGTGGGTCCGAGCCCCATGTTGGGCAAAAAAAAAAAAACCCTACATTGCAGGGGGTTGGACTAGATGAGCCTTGTGGTCCGTTCCAACTCTACAATTCTATAATTCTGTGACAGGCCCAAAAACCACCACATACGCTTCATGGCTGAGAAGAAGAATATAGTTTTTAGTGGAAGACGAATTGCAGATAAATGGAAACAGTGGTGCATGCGATAGATTCAGGCTGGGATGGAGAAGGATGCCTTCTTGCACCGGTAATAAACACATCCCAAACTGACATGAATGGTAAAATAAAAGAATGATTTGTCTAAGCCTATTAAGTTCATCTCATTTTGACTGCAGAAGGCAACGGGTGATGGTGGTGGTCGTCGTTTCAATGCAGGAGCAATTTGTCTTTCAAAGCCTGTAAAAACCTCTGTTTTTACCACCTCTGTGGCAATAACACAATACTGTTTTGATTTTCTTGATTTTCGTCCCAGCAACCAGGACTTTTCGTTTATCATGGTTCCTAAACCATTCCTAGGAGTGGAACATAATTTGAGGCTTCAGGTTGTATGCAACACAACTTTCTTTACCAACCCCCCCACCATATTCTTGGAATAATAAGCTACAATGACAACTACAGTAAATGAAATACTAGCTGCCATTCTTGGCAGAGGAGCTCAAACTCCAAGTGGATTGAGGTTTTGTGTATGCGTCTCTCAGCGGTTTCCTCCTCCTGAGTTCGGTCTTTTCAATGAGCCTGAATTCTGTGGCCACGCTACAGTTTCACAGCAATTGGAAAATTACTTGCAGCAAACATAATTCCAAAGACAGCTACAGCGGGATGGCTCTTTGAAGAGGAGATCTCCTGTAGGCAGTCGGTTTGCAGGCTGTAGTGTACAGGACTGGGGGAACCTGTAAATATGTTATTCACCACTTGTCCTCTTGCGGCTGTTAATTACTAGAGCAATTGAAGGGACACTTTTAAAAAGAAGAAGAAGAGAGGAGAAGATTCATTTGTATGAGATAATAACAGAGATGTAACAGATATGGCCTGCCAAGAGCAATTTTCTAAGCAATCTGGCCCCTAGGGAAATATTTCTGAAATAAACCAATAACCAAATCTAATCAGATGGCTTCACTCGGCTTGCTAAGCAGGTGAGCTGATCCCTATCAGTTGCATCTTTCAAGAACAATAGGCTTGGTTTCTTTAAAAAGTCTCAACACAATTTCGCAGTTTGCAAGGATGAGCAGCTTGTCAGGACTATATGGAGACGGAGCAGAGCCTGCCAGAGGGCTGTTTGCCAATGGGCCCCTTTAAATTGGACCTGGCATCCTTTTCTTCCCACCACCTAGTCTAGCCTTGGCCAAATGGGAACAAAAACCTTCCCTTTGTCTGGTTTCATTGCTCAGGCCTAGAGCAAAGGTGGGGAACCTTTTTAGTCTGAGGGCTGCCATTTTCTTCTGGGTAGCCTTTTGGGAGCCATATGCACAGACACCAACTCTATGGGGCCCTGGTACCTTCACCCACCCATCCACTGAAAATATTTTCTGCAAGCTGGTGTCTGCCTCCCTCCCTCCCTCCCTCCCTCCCTTGGGCAGCCACCCCCCCCCCAGCCAACCAGACGCCACTCCCTTTCCCCAGCTTGCCTCCTGGCTTGTGGCACTATTTCTGAATGCATCTGAGCTGGGGCAGCTGGGGAGAGGCAGGCAGGAAGGCTGGTAGGAGAGGTGAGCAGGAGTGGGCAGTGAGTGGGAGCAGGAGGCAGGAGGCAAACCAGTGGGCAGAAAGGGGGCTGCCCCCAATATTTTGTTCAAGTTGACGCCTATGGCCACATGCCAATGGCAGCCAGGGCCAGAAGCAAAAGGGGACCAAGCGACAAATGTAAAGTTCACCTAGTAAGCAAGAGTCGAAGGACACATTTCAGCCAGGTAAAAATACTCAAGATAGGGTGCAGGGCTGGGGAGGGCAGCATATAGCCTGGGGCCAGATAGAGATGATTGGAGGGCCACATTTATGTTGGAAAACGCCCTGGGGTGCCCCTTCTGCAGGCCCCGAACTCTGAGTGTCCTCCGGTATGTGCATCTCTGGTAAAGGCATTTCCCTTCTTCTCCAGCGCATTTCAGCAACATATATCGAATGATATATGCACACAAATCTTCTAGCATAACATACCAAGAAGCGTGAGACATCGTAGAGGTAATCTACGTATTTATTTACATACTATGTACAGACAATGGAATCATGGCGTCCTCTCTCTCCAGCTCCGAGAGAAGAACAGGAACAAGTTTAATTACAGGCGGCGGCGAATCTGCATACAGGGGGGAGGTTCAAAAGGTATCCACATGGTGCTCAGAGAACAATCTGCACCGAAACATTGGCAAGACAAAGGAGATGGTGTTGGACTTTCGGAGGAAGAGAGGGGAGCTAGCCCCGTTGTATATGGGGGGGGGCTGTGTGGAGAGAGTATCTTCCTTTAAATACCTGGCCTGAGTCCATCTTAGTGAAGACCTAACTTGGAAGGTCAATACAGCCCAGGTAGTTAGGAAGGCCCAACAGAGACTTCATTTCCGTAGGCTCTTGCGAAAGAACAAGGTTGGACAGCAACTGATGATTTCCTTCTATCGGTCCACGATAGAAAGTGTTCTCTCATACTGCATTACGGTGTGGTATGCTGGTTTGACAGCCATGGACAGAGAGTCCCTACGGAGGGTGGTGAAGACAGTGCACGATATCATGGGATGTCCCCTGAGTCTGCTAGATGCTATCGCGGGAGACCGTTGCCTCAGAAGAGGGAGGAACATTCTCAGGGATGACTCACACCCTGGCCAGCACCAACAGGTTAAAGAACAGTTTTTACCCATGGGCTGCTGAATGGAAGACAGCAACATTGCAGCTGATGTTCGGGGTCGGTGGTCGTATAACAGCACACGGAGTGTAACAAGGACTGAGAGATTGCAGGGGGGATATGGGGCTCGTTTTATCTCACTGTAAACAAGTGGTACAGTGGCAATAAAGTATTTATTATTATTATTATTATTATTATTATTATTATTATTATTATTATTAAGTAAAAGCAAAAGTACAGTACAACAGTACATACAGCGGAAGTCCGTTCCCACACTCTTCCCAGACAGGCATGTGATTTACACCAATCTCATCTGCAGCACCAGAGGTGTGAAATACTAACAATTTAGCCCCTGGGTCTAAGCTTCCTTAGCTCAAGTTGTGGGAGAAGCAATTTGAGCCTGACACGCAATCGAGGCATTGCTCTGTTGAGCAGACATGGGCAAAACACCAGGCTCTTAGTATTTATATCATGCTTAGCCAACCAGAGACTTCATATTGTCCTGGTGTCACAACATGACCCTGTTGCTTGGGTGGCTTCAAAGGGCTCTGAGCATGCATGGTCCCAGGCGAAACCCTAGTCTCAGACCCTGAGGTTTTGCAAGAACAGATGTGGAACTTGCTACTGTTTAGCAACCTACTGGCTCTCTCAAAAAGGGGGCCAGTGTCTGACTTAAATACATGGATTTTATACCGGGATCAGGCCAGTAAGTACAAAGGTACTGCCACATAGGTACGCTAATTTCTGAATAAGGCTAGACCAACAAGCCTGATCACATCAACAGAAGTCAATGGATGGAAGCTAATAGGGTTAAGACAGCAGAGAATCTGGTTCACATCAGCGATCCAAACGTAAAAAGGCTCTGTAGATTTTTACCACCAATTCCCTGAGCTATTCATATCTTCCTAGAACAATCATTTAGTTCAAGGGGGTCCAAGTTCTTAAATCGTAGCTTGTTTTTCATTTAATCTTAACAAAACTTGTGCAGGCAGTGAAATCTTTTCTTTAAAAAAACCAGCTTAAAAAAACACCTGGATTTGTGCACAGTATTCTTTAGGAGCAATTCGCCTTTTCCTAATCAAATCCTCCAAGGTGTTATTTCATTCACTGCTCATTCTGCTTTGATTTGAGGAGGGTGAAAGGTTGTTTTCTGCTGCTCCAGAGAAGCGGACACGGAGCAATGGATTCAAACTACAAGAAAGAAGATTCCACCTAAACATTAGGAAGAACTTCCTGACAGTAAGAGCTGTTCGACAGTGGAATTTGCTGCCAAGAAGTGTCGTGGAGTCTCCTTCTTTGGAGGTCTTTAAGCAGAGGCTTGACAGCCATATGTCAAGAATGCTTTGATGGTGTTTCCTGCTTGGCAGAGGGTTGGACTGGATGGCCCTTGTGGTCTCTTCCAACTCTATGATTCTATGATAAAAGAGCGCAGCCCAAGCCCTCCATCACCCTCTTGCTGAATGGCACCACAAAGCAAGATAAACAAACAATAGGAACATAGGACGAACATAGGAACCGCCTTGTACTGTGTAAGACCATCGGTCTATCTATCTGCTGGTGAGAGCTGTCTGACAGTGGAATGGTCTCCCCCAGGAAGTTGTGGACTCTGCTTCATTTGAGCTTTCGAAGCTGAGCTCGGATGGCCATCTGTCATGGAAGCTTCAGCTGAGATTCCTGCATTGCAGGGGTTGGACTGGATGACCCTCGGGGTCCCTTCCAACTCTACAATTCTGTGATTCTCTGAGCTAGGCAGTAGTAATGTCTACACTGACTGGCACCAGCTCTCTTGGGTCTCAGACAGGGAGTTTCCTCCCAGCCCTAACAAACGACACCTTGCTGAATAAAGACTCAGCCGAACATCCCTTAGAGGCTGAGTTTCCGATAATTATTTCTGCTGACATGGTACAGCTGTTGCCGAGTTCTTTCTCCTCTTCTCCCCCCTCCTTCGCAGCAGATTCAATTCTTTTTTTTTCCCAGCCTCCCCCCTCCCCTCTGGTCACAGAAGGCTTTTGCGGGAACAGGAAGGCATGGCTTGTTTGAGCCATGATGTAATATCAGATGACAGGTGGGTTTCAGGGAACTCTCTGGGGCCCTGGCCTCTTTAGAGGTTTTCCCACTCTAAACTCAATTACACTGGAGTTTCATGCTCCAAAGCAAACTCTGGTCCTTCTCTTCTTCTTCTTGTTATTTTTATTTTTTATTTTTTTATTAAAAGAAAAAACTCTTTCAACAGAGTAAATAATTCATGACGATGATATGGGTCTACCATTTAATATTCATCGAAGTACACATGTTTAGAAATTGGAAGCAGAATTTAGTCCATTTCCATACTTATACCAACAGAGTTTTCAGAAGGGAGCTGCGGTCTAAGTTCTAGTTCAGCTGAGATGGTGTCTTAGCATAGCGCAGTGAAGGCCACCCAGGTAGACCCAGGGCAATCTGATGGTGATGTTACTGGGAATCTGCAGGGCAGTTAGGTAGACTCTGTATTTAATGGTCTTATCAGGGTGGCCCCCATACATGCTAATGCACATTCTTTCAGTTACTTCAAAATGTGGTGAGCCAGCTCGGCAGAATTTGGAAGCGCTGGTTCCGCAGAGTGGTACATCTGCCCAAAAGTCCTACCAAGAAACCGTGTTTTGCTAGAAATGGTTTCAGGTGGGAAGCAGACATTTTACCTGCCATTTCCAGTGCTCCCCCCCCCTTAATAAAAATGAAAAAAAAATACTCTCATTTTGACTCAAGAAAATCACCATTTTATAGTTCAAATCAGGAAAAATAAATACAATAAATGGACAAAAGTACAAAGATTCACAAAATGTTTATGAGGGATCTTGGGAACTCTGTGCACCTGACCCATTTAGTGAGCCTCATAACATCAGGCTGTAGCACTGGCCAGAACAGTAAACACAGAAAGCTACACCCAGACAGGCCCTGCCCCATTTCACACCTGATCTTTGGACCCTCCTAGACAGGAAGGACTATAAAAGGCTTCCTTTACAGCCGCAGCAGGGAACCTTTGGCCCTCCAGATGTTGCTGAACTACAGCTCCCATCAGCCCTAGCAAGCATGGTCAATGGCCAGGAATGATGGGAGATGCAGTTCAATAGCATCCAGAGGGCTTGGAGGTTCCCTGCTCCTCCTTTACAGGTTGGGGCCTTTCTGAGCTGCATGGGACATAAGCTACATTAGTAAAGAAAATTTGTTTTATTCTGTATTGTATCTGTTATAGCACTGTGACACCAGATGGCGCTGTGGAGTCCTGTCTTTCATGAACCTGATTTCCCTTTATGAAGTTCACAACGTGCTTGAATGCATGCTTCTTTGATGGGTCGAGATCAGGCTTCCTCAAACTCGGCCCTCCAGATGTTTTTGGCCTACAACTCCCATGATCCCTAGCTAGCAGGACCAGTGGTCAGGGATAATGGGAATTGTAGTCTCAAAAACATCTGGAGGGTCAAGTCTGAGGAAGCCTGGTCTAGATCCAGCCATGGTCTTTGTGATTCTGGTGCACTTCTGCAGCTACTATTGGTTTTGAATCATGTTTGTTCATTGGCACTTACTTTACCCTTGGATCTGACGGCTGGATTGCTCCCTGACCCCCTGCCTAATCTTGGATTGTATCCTGTGGCTCACCCCCGACAGCTCACTCTCCTGTTCCCCCACTTTCACATAGAGGGTAACACCCAAATCGGGTGGTCTCATTTCAGTTATTTGAATGCAGGAATTCACTTGCCATGGCTATTGAGCCCTCCTAGAGATCTTCCCAACACATGTGTGAACTGAAACATAATGAGTTTGGCAATGATTGGCTTGACAATCCCACCACCATCTCATGGAATAATTTGATCCTTAGGGGAAAAAAATTATAACAATCTAAATGATGTGAATAAGCAACTGCATTCATGTACTGTATTACATCAGCATTTTTCAAACTGTCATAGCTTATCCTGTTAATCTCAGCTTTTCAAAAAAACTAGGAAAATAATATAAAAACAAGTGTCTCTCTTGTTGAAGAGACGGGAGAGCTAATGAAATATCATGTTCCGCTGAGGCTTGGGGAAGCAGTAAGCCAGGCATAGGCAACCTTGGCTCTCCAGATGTTTTGGAACTACAACTCCCATGATCCCCGACCACTGGCCCTGTTAGCTAAGGATCATGGGAGTTGTAGTTCCAAAACATCTGGAGAGCCAAGGTTGCCTATGCCTGCAGTAAACAGTACTTCTTCCCATCAGGTCAAGACCCTGGACAGCACCTCATGGACCCTTGGGCTGAGCTATGGTAGATGTTATCTCAGCAAAGGACCAGAATCATTTGAAAGCTCAAGAAGGCCGGCAGAGCTTCCCTTTCAAGTTGCCCCATCCCCTGGGAGAGCCATCTCCAATACTTAAAGGGTCTATAGCCAAATCTGTATGGCTTGCATGCATGTAAAGTAGGAGGATTCTACTTCCCCCCAGAGCAGAGTCACCCCTAGAGTCCAAGGGGGATGGGAGAGCCACATCCTCAGGCTGGTAGGGTTGTAGAAGTGGATGCCAAAAGCTTCCCTCCCCCAACAGAGTTTGCTTTGATTGGGCCGTGTTGGGACCAAGTGCACATGCATGCCATAAAACACTTCTCCCAAATTATTTAGCCCAGCTGCTTATTCATTCATTCATTTATTTGCTTGCTTCTCTTGCTGTTTCCATACAGTGGGTTGGTGCAATCAGGGATTGGAGCTGCAGTTTTGATCCAACTGTCTTTTCCACACGCTCACTGTTCCCATAATGTGAACGTTTTAAAAAGGGTCGTTTGCCCCATCTATCTCCTGCTCTTCCTCCCCAAAGCTCACGTGCATGGATGTTTGAAGGGGAAACTTCTCCTTTTGTCCCCCAGAGTTCTATTTCAGATCACTGAAAGATGAATGAACCTGATAAGAAAAGAGTTAACATAATGATGTAGTCTTTTATCTGACTGAATGTTTATGCATGGTGGTATGGCTGATGGCACCCTGTTTAATAATGCAGCAGCCAAGTTCCTAAGGGGACAGGGCTTGATTTGAAAACAGAATATGGTGCACTCTAAATTCTCTTCCCCGAGGAACGCTGACTAACTGATAAGTGCCATGAGCTAGCGTGGGGACTGATTCTGTCAAATCAAGCTCAAATGGAAAGCACAATGTAGAATCTTCTCAAGCCTTCATGAGGTAATGCGAGCAGACACTTGTGACATTAGACAGTACATCAGCTCGGAAATGCTGTAAAAGTTCACTGTCTTACTACAAGGTGGTCTTTAGACGACAGGATAAGGAAATCAGTGCAAATTTGTTAATGTAACAACTTGGAAAAGCATGCTAAAAATGTCACTCTGTTGGGATATGTGCTAAAACCTATAGGGATGTGACTGCCATTTGTGTGCCCTTGTGAAGCCTTTGGAAGAGTGTTATCTCAAGAACATACACATACAAGGCTTGGGCAAGAAATACACGTCTTTATTTTAAAATTGACGCACTCTCATGTCACAATCTCAGCCAGGGCTAGCCCGGCAGTTAAGCTTCCAGTATTAGCTTTGGAGAGCTTTTCAGGGACACAAGTTATTTAATTTATTAGTACATAATTCAATGCCAGCAGAGGGGGGGGGGAAGAACTTGACTTCTTTGTGCTTTTATTCTTTGACTCGGGTGCCAGAATGAGCCAGCAGCACAGATCGAAACATTCTGCACCTGCCCCCATACCTGAAGTTAAACTCGCCTTATCCCTGATAGAACGTGTTTGCACTCTTGGGGGAAAGAGAACATTAGAAAGCTATAAATGGCTACTAGCTAGAATTCATGGACAGCCAACAAAGCTGAGTGTTGGAAGAATCAGGACAGATAAAGGAAATACTTCTTCATGCAGCAAGTCATCCAACTATGGAACTCATTCCAGCAGAATGCAGTGATGGTCTCCCAAATGGATGGCTTAAAAAAAAAGGAAGAAGAATTCAACAAATTCATGGGGGAGAGGGTAATCCGTGGTTCCCAGCCATGATGGCAATAATAATAATAATAATAATAATAATAATAATAATAATAATAATAATAATTTATTATTTATACCCCGCTCATCTGGCTGGGTTTCCCCAGCCACTCTGGGCGGCTTCCAACCGAATATTAAAAACAGTACAGCATCAAACATTAAAAACTTCCCTAAACAGGGCCGCCTTCAGTTGTCTTCTAAAAGTAAAATCGTTGCTTATTGCCTTGACATCTGCTGGGAGGGCGTTCCACAGGGCGGGTGCCACTACCGAGAAGGCCCTCTGTCTGGTTCCCTGTAACCTCACTTCTCGCAATGAGGGAACCGCCAGAAGGCCCTCGGTGCTGGATCTCAGTGTCCGGGCTGAATGGTGGGGGTGGAGACGTTCCTTCAGGTATAAAGGACCGAGGCCGTTTAGGGCTTTAAAGGTCAGCACCAACACTTTGAATCGTGCTCGGAAACGTACTGGGAGCCAGTGTAGATCTCTCAGGACCGGTGTTATGTGGTCCCGGCGGCCACTCCCAGTCACTAGTCTAGCTGCCGCATTCTGGATTAATTGCAGTTTCCGGGTCACCTTCAAAGGTAGCCCCACGTAGAGCGCATTGCAGTAGTCCAAGCAGGAGATAACCAGAGCATGCACCACTCTGGCGAGACAGCCTCTGAACACCAGTTTCTGGGAATCACAGATGAACGGAGTGTTGCTGCATTCACATCCCACTTCCCAGACATCTGGTGGGTCACTGTAAGACCAAGATGTTAGACTAGATGAGTCATAGGCCAGATCCAGCAGATTCTTCTTACAGGGTCTTAAGAAAGGGATACATGGAAAACCTGCAAGCAGGGCTTGAACACAATAATATTCCCCCCTCCTGTGGCTTCCAGCAACCGGTATTCAGAAGCATTCATGCTTCTGTCTGTGGAGGCAGGGCGTAGCTGCCAGGGCTAGAAGCCATTGAGAACCTTATCCTCCATGAATTTGTCCAATTGTCTTTTATAGCCATCCATGTTGGTTGCCATCGCCGCCTTCCAGAGTAAGTTCCATGCTTCAACCTGTCATGGACAGGTTGGACGCAGAGGAATGGTGGGAGGAACCAGGCGAGGAACCCGCAAAGAAAGAAGACTCAGGGACTGAAATTGGCGGTGGGACAATGATGAGTGGTCAGAAGGAGTAGAGGGGTGGTGGTGTTGGAAGCTGAAGAGGTAACAGGGCTTAGTGAGCAGGAAGAGGCTGTGGAAGAGAGCAGTTCAGAATCAGAGGCAGAAGCTAAAGCAGGAAAGGAGTGAGGCAGAGATGAGTCCAGGCTGGTGAAGAAGCATGGGTGTCTCCCCCCTCCTGCTGTGACAAGCTCCCCTCTCCTATGGTCTCCCAGAACCAGGAGAGGCATGAAAAGGGCAGAGGAGAAGTTAGCTTCACGCAGGCACAGTGCTTGGGGAAAACCCTGGAGAGGAGGGGATTTAGGCAGCTGTAGGGAGGCAGGGGTCTTCAGTCTTGGCAACTGCTTCATGGATGCAAGACCTGCTGAAGAGGAGTTGCTATGCTCACTAGGTCTAGCACTCCTGTGCAGATCCTGGTATTGCTAATAAAGAGTTAACACCAGCTTGCTCAGTGTGATTTACTGCTGCTCGCTGCTGTCATCAACTATGCAACTTCATTGGATGTCTCTGAGTTCTACCATTCCTTTGGACATAATTGAACTACAGTGACCATTTATCTAGTCTCTATGTGCTACTTCAAGTCATGCTGTGCCGTTTATAAGACAAGGTTACCGTGGCTAAGCATGTTTGTGGTATGAGCATATACCAAAGACCTTTTGCAGTGATACAATGCTATTTTAGCATTTTCTATGATATCTTAAAAATAATCTTCCTTTTGTTTCATTTGCCTTCTTGAAGTCTTTGGTGTTGATCAGAAGTGAAAAACCTTTCCCACCCGAGGGCCACATTCCTTTCTAAGCAATTTTCTGAGGGCCAATGGTGGGTGGAACAATTAATGTCAATTATGCCTTTGCAAAGTTGGCTAGATTCTATACATGATCACTTCGTCCATCCAATCAAGAGGCATGATCAGAGTTCATAGACACAGTCCAGCCAGGGTTGGGGTGTGAGTCGGATCAGTAGGGGTGTGGCCTGGGGAGCCTTCCAAGGGCCAGACATAGATGCCTGGAGGGCTGCATTTGACCCCCAGGCCTGAGACTTACCCACACCTTTATAAAAATGACAATCATCTGATTTTTACTGCTGCAGCCCAATACTTCAATCTATAAGTGGCCAATGGAGGAAAACCAAACAGATGTTTTGGGCATTTACCTTATTTTCAATCACACATGAAGCAGAAATATGTTATAATCCAGTCATACAAAGAAGGAAAGCATGGCTCTAACTTATGCTTAGTTGTAAGCATGTATCTGTTCATTGTTCCTCTTGAAGTTAATTGCTTTTGAGTAATGTGCAACTGGGTGCCGATGTATACGAAGGTCAATGCTAGCGTAAAAAATCTCAAGGTAAACATGACATTTAAAGCAGGTAACTCAGATTCACAGCTCTCATGAAAAACAAGGCACCACGCTTCCAGAGAGCTCCTAAAGGTGATACAAAACATCCCATTACTTTTTCTCAGAGCTTTCAATACACATGGAGACGTGTGGAAACTCACAATTTGTTAACAGGGCAGTGATCTCACTGGTATTCTACTTGTTATTCCAGTGTCGCCATTCCGTTGTGAAACAGATTGTGGTGCGAGCAGGCTTCAAAAATGTGTCCAGTTAGGAAACAGCGACCTTGTAGGCAATTAAATCATATGGGTTAAATCTATAAGCAAGTGTAATTGCAGACCATTCATCTGCTATCTGTTTTGGCACGTGGTTTGTCTGCTCACTGTACACTTGGACTCCTTTCAAGAAATTGTAACCTTTTGCATGATGGTTGCTGAGATAAAGGTTTTGTCTATGCTTGGATAAAACTGGGCGTAATTTTGAATCAAGATGGCAGACTGGACCATCTGCACTGCACTGATATTTAGGTTTTTTTAAAAAGAATTGCCAAGCAACACCAGGCATGAGGCCGCTAGTTTAAAACATTTTTCATTCCCATTGTTCAAGATATACTGAATTCAGGACAGAGAGCAGAAGAAACTATTCGAGTAGTAAGACCTACTGAAGAAGTTTCCTCGGTTTGATTGCTAGCAGCTCTTCACAGCCGCATTCAGCTGTGTTCCTCAACAACTGTATGTAAACACAACTTTGCAGAGAGGGCTCAGATGAGGCTCCTGTTGAGTTTGGCAAACGTTAGAAGTTCTGAATGCCTGAGGCAACTCTTGTCTCAGCTACCGTACTTATGTGATTGTCAAACCCAGCCTCTGCCAACTTGTGGATTAGACAAATTCATGGAGGATAAAGCTATCAATGGATACCACCCTCGCAGGCTCGATTCTACCCAGAGTGTTGGATTCAGTATGCTTCTGGGTACCCGTTGCTGGAGGAGAAAGTGCCCGTTGCCGTCAGGCTCTGCTTGTGGGGACAAGTTATTATTATTATCATCACAGTTATTACATGGGCATCTTGTTGGTCATTGTGAGAACAAGATGCTGGTCTAGAGAAATAAGACCAACTGCTTTTGGAAGTTACCTTAGTTTCAAAAGAGGTGTCGTGGGGATGTAGCTGCTTGAGAAACCCATGCATCAAACATTCCTAGGTGTTTCCGTGAGCTCTGGTTTCCGTCACGGTGTCCCGTTGCGCCAAAAGCGGTGTAGTCATGCTGGCCACATGACCCGGAAAGCAGAGGCAGAGCAAGTTGATCGGGCGCCTGGGGCAGCATGCGTGCCCTGCACACAGGGGCAGGGCCAGCCGCCCATGAGGCAGGGCGAGCCAGGGCAGGATGCTCTGTGGGGCCTCCAAGGAGTCTGCCTGCCTCCTCCCACCCAGCTGCCCTACACCTGAGGGGGAGGCAGCGGGCAGACAGTTTGGGGCAGCGCAGAGCCTGCGGGTGCCCAAGCCACCACGTCATTCCCAGGAGAGACGCATGGCTGTAGGCCCCGTGGTGAGTGCCGCTCGGCATTTTGTCACCCCCCCTCAGTGGTCACACCCGGGGCGATCCGGCCCCATCGCTTCCCCCTTTCTCCACCCCTGCTGGAAAGGTGTCTGTGGACAAACACCGGCTACCTCGGCTTGAAAGCAAGGTGAGCGCTGCAATCCCATAGTTGCCGTTGACTGGACGTAACCATCCAGGGGTCCTTTACCTTTTCCCTTTTCCCTAGGTGTCCTGAACTAGTTGTGTGGCTCTTTAGATCCAGACCTTCCTGTTTTGCTTTGCAGATACGGAGAACTCTGTGAGTGCATCGTATTATTTAGAGATTAATGTCCGCAGATGGTTTTCTTTACAATGGTCTTACAATCAAGAAATCCCTGTTCCTTCTTACAGAAATATCCAAGAGCCACGCACCAAGCTTCTCTCCTAAACAACTGTCTGAGGATAATAGGGAGATGAAGGCACCCACTTTACATTTCTAAAGCTCTCCTCATTTGAGACACTGCAGGCACTTTACAAACAATAACATGTTTAGCTTCACAAAGCACTGGTGAAGTAGGCATTATCCATAGTTTCTATGCAGAAAAACTGGGGCACTGAGAATGTTTGTTGTTTTATATAAACCCCCATTATTTTGAAGTGCCTCCATTTTTCTATGCTCACCTTGGTTCCCCTGGGAAAAAAATTGCACAACACATCCAAATTTGCATCTGTATATCTGTTTACTATACTGTGGTAACATATTTGCATTGCTCTTTTCTTTCTTTCTTTCTTTCTTTCTTTCTTTTTGGAAACTGCACCACTGCAACAGCTTTCTCAGTTTTTAAAAATATTTAAAATTATGATATTGTTAACTCCATTGCATCGCCACTATGGCATGCTTGATGCTGCTATTTTACTTTATGATTTTTAGATATTGGTGTTTTGTTTTGTTTTTAAAGTTTACTACTGTAAGCTGGAAAATATTGTGTTTTGAAAGGTGGCAAATGAATAATTGAAATTGGCACTAGCTGCAGCTTTTCCCTTCACAATAAATCTGCAATGCCATTTGTATTTATGAATAGATGGAATTTGGTTCAGGTCACATTTTAATGCAAACCCATCCAAAACACACACTTCCCAAAACAATCTGAAAACCAAAGCGCAGCTGTCCTTCAAAATTCACACTTCCCTGAATTTTGCGATGCGATTCTCGAACCAAATCATGCGTACAAAAATATGTATTATAGAGGAAAGCATTGTTATGTGTTGGGGTGCCCGTGTTTTCTGGGTGCAATGCACCCATGATTCTTATAATTAGTCAAAGTTAGGACTAAAGTGTGCCAAAGACATAAATTCCTGGGTTCAGTTTAGGCTGACGAGCCAGACGAGCCTGGGAGGGCTAGCTGAGTGGAAGCCATTAAGGAGCAAAACAGAGATTTATGCATTGCCAGGGGTTGGACTCAGGGGTCAGCAAACTTTTTCAGCAGGGGGCCGGTCCCTCAGACCTTGTGGGGGGCTGGATTATATTTTGGAAAAAATAAATACATGAACTAATTGCTATGCCCCACAAATAACCCAGAGGTGCATCTTAAATAAAAGGACACATTCTACTCATGTAAAAACACGCTGATTCCTGGACTGTCCGCGGGCTGGATTTAGATGGTGATTGGTTCGGATCCGGCCCTCGGGCCTTAGTTTGTCTACCCATAGACTAGATCAGGCATCCCCAAACTTCGGCCCTCCAGATGTTTTGGACTACAATTCCCATCATCCCTAACCACTGGTCCTCTTAGCTAGGGGTCATGGGAGTTGTAGGCCAAAACATCTGGAGGGCCGCAGTTTGGGGATGCCTGGACTAGATGAAGGAATCCTCAGGGTCCCTTCCAATTCTACAATTCTATGATTCTGTGACTTTTACTCAGCTTATTTCTAAACTAAAAAGCCTCAAACGCTGTAACCTTTCCTCATAGGAGAGTTGCTCAGGAGTCTTTGGTGAGGTACATTGTCAAAAGCTTTATGAAAGTCCAATTACTTTATGTCAACTGGATCACTTCTATCTACTGTATATGCTTCTTTATACTGTCAAAGAACTCTTAAAAGAATTCTCATAGGTTTGTGAGACAGGATTGCCCTTGTAGAAGCTGTCCTGGCTCTGCTTCAGCAAGGCTTATTCTTCTATATCAAGCACCCCCAAACTTCGGCCCTCCAGGTTTTTTGGACTACAATTCCCATCATCCCTGACCACTGGTCCTCTTAGCTAGGGATCATGGGAGTTGTAGGCCAAAACATCTGGAGGGCCGCAGTTTGGGGATGCCTGTTCTGTATGCTCAGTTATTTAACTTTCTTTAACTATGCATTCTGAAGGAAATCAGCCCTGAGTGCTCACTGGAAGGACAGATCGTGAAGCTGAGGCTCCAATACTTTGGCCACCTCATGAGAAGAGAAGACTCCCTGGAAAAGCCCCTGTTGTTGAGAAAGATTGAGGGCACAAGGAGAAGGGGACGACAGAGGACGAGATGATTGGACAGTGTTCTTGAAGCTACGAACATGAGTTTGACCAAACTGCGGGAGACAGTGGAAGACAGGAGTGCCTGGCGTGCTCTGGTCCATGGGGTCACGAAGAGTCGGACACGACTAAACAACAACAACAAAACAACAACAACAACAACAACATTTAACTTTAACAACTTTCCAACAGTTTTCGCAGCAGAGTTATTAACTTAACCAGCCTATAATTTCCCGGATCCCCTTTAAAAATTTGATGTTACATGGGTTGCTTTCCATTCCTTGGGTATAGAGGCTGATCTGAGGGATAAATTGCATATTCTGGTTCGAAGGTCAGCAATTTCTTATTTGAGTACTTTGAGAACTCTCAGGTGATTACCAAGTGGACCCGGTGATTTGTCAGTTTTTATTTTGTCTATTAGGCCTAAAACTTCATCTCTCATCCCTACTATTTGCCTTAGCTCCTCACACTCTATTCCTACAAATGTCAGTTCAGGCATTATAGGTTTGCCATATTTTGAAGACTATTATTTTACATACCCATGAAAAAGTCGACATGTCCTGGAAAAGGAGGACATATGGCAACCTGAAATGAGATCTGCCTTATATGCTCTGTGAAGCCCGCAAGCAGGACAGGACCGCAATAGCACTTTCCCCACTTGTAGATCATATAGTTTTAGATGGTAAGCCTGAGTGGCAAGGACGATCTTGGTTGCTTTATTATTATTATTAATTTGTAAGCTGTCTTGGAGCCATTTTGGCTGACGCATGTGTATTTTTGGGGTGTGTGTGTGTGCTGTAAATAAAATAATAACATACCTCCCCCCACAATATATGGCTGAATGAATGTGCCCATATGATTGCAAGCAAGTGTATTTTATAATGCAAGAGGTGCAAATCAGGATTATTTTTTAAATACCAAACAAAAACCAAGGCATAAAAAGTGGGGGCATTCAAAATGATCTCACCTTTTTTATTTTTCTAGCCATTGATTTGTGTGAAAATAAAACATTTTAGCAAGGCTAAAGTGTTGTTAAAAATCCTCCGGAACAGAATAGCCTCTAAGTGATTTCTTTTCTTTCATTCAAGCGAAACATACTCACACAGAGTATAATATTGAAAAAAGCACTCTTCCACACTAATTGTAAATGCATGTGATTTGCAAGTATAAAAAGCTGGCACTCTCCCTGCAGCTGCACTGAGCTGCTTGCCCTTTTGGCAAAGATGCCACTCATAGAAACCTCACAAGCTTGGTTGCAATTTGCCCCCTAGGTTTGCTCTCCACTGGGGGGGGGATTGTGTGTGTGTGTGTGTGTGTGTGGAAAGGACCATTACGCTTGCAAATGAGCCTTGAAATGAAAAATAAAGCAAGACTTGGGAACCATCACACGGGAAACTCAATATTATTTTGCAAGCCTACTTAGATGAAGGGCAGACAGCAGCAATGGGCCACTAACTTCTGACTAAATAAAAAAAATTCCTTCAGTAGCACCTTAAAGACCAACTAAGTTTTTATTTTGGTATGAGCTTTCGTGTGCATGCACACTTCTTCAGATACAGTGAAATGGAAGTTTCCAGGCACTTATGTAGAGAAGGGGTGGGGAGGGGTGGGGATGGGGAGGGGGGATCACTTCTGACTTCTGACTGTAAGATTCATGCCTCCATAAGATGCTCGGTGAGAAAATGTGAAAACTCCAGCTTTTATAAACCTGCTATTGTTGTGCTGTGAACTTTGAGATACCCAGTTCCTAGATTTTCAGCAAATGCAGAATTTCAGTTCCTCATGTAGATCTGCCCTCACCCCTTTCTCCCTGGCAAGGGGTGGTGCCATTTTGTGGTTCACCTTGGGTGCCTAAATGTCTTGCGCCAGCCCTGAATGAACACCAGCATGGGTGTAGACAGGGGGGGCAGGAGGGGGCAGCTGCCCCCCCCCCTAGAAGCAAAAAATTATTGTATTTTACAGACCATAACCAATACTTTGCCCCTCCAAAAACTGAAGTGGAAAGGGCTTTGCTTTAGCAAGAGCAGCTCTCCACTTGCTGGGGGCGGGAACACAGCTGTAACAAAAACACATCAAATAAATAAAGCAAAGTGGCTACCAGTACTTAAGCAGTTAAGACAATGGAGCAGAATATCCCTTCAGGCAAGGTCCACCCTATTCACCCTATTGTTATTCAGTGGGAGTTGTTAATGGGCATTCAGGGATCGCATTAACAGTTCTATTGACGATTTAATGAGGGTGCAGAGGATTCAATTTGACTAAGGTGGCCCTGCAAGGCTAAAAGGAAGTGAATAAGAAGGGGGGGGGCTGTAGCTTTGATAGACACAGTGATGTTTATAAAAAGCATTGGTGTTCCAGTCTGCCCCTCCTCCTGCATCTGTATACTGTAAATCAGGGGTGGCCACCTCCCAAGAGACTCTGATCTACTCACAGAGTTAAAAACTGGGAGTGATCTACCCCCTTTTGGGGGGTTCAGGTCAAAGCTGTTGAGTTTTTTTAAGGAAGGGAAGCCCTGTTTTGGGGGGTTTAGGTCAAACTTGTTGAGCTTCTTTTAGGAGGGAGGGAGGCCCATTTTTGTTTAGGGCTTCAGGTCATAGTTCAGCTTTTTTTAGGGAGGAGGAAAAATTTGGGTGAGCTTTTTTTAGGGGTGCCAGTGATCTAGCAGTGATCTACCACAGACATCCAGTGATCTACTGGTAGATCACAATCTACCTGTTGGACGTGCCTGCTGTAAATCAAGCAGAGAGAAAGCTGCTTACAAGGCTCCTGTACATCACAGCGTCACCCAGAGGCACCCACAAATGTGAGTTATCCCTCTCTCTATTTCTTCCTTCCTTTCCTCCCTCTTCCATCCTCAATAAAATACTGGGGGGGGGGCAGATAAGCCCCACATAGAAAGCCCATCAACATGGGGGGGGAGGACTCTTTAAAATACAGTATTTACCAGTAATTTCTTTTTGGGGGGGGGGAGGCACCTAGGCCTCTAGGAGTTGGCTGCTATGCCTAGGACAATTCAAGAAAGCAGAATCATGCATATGCTATGGTAATATATCAATAGAATCATGGAATTGTAGTCGGAAGGGACCACAAGGGTCATCTAGTCCAACCCCCTGCAATGCAGGAATTTTTCCCCAATGTGGGGCTTGAACCCACAACATGGTTGAAATATTATGCTGATATGCAGCAACGCCTCGGAGCCATCGAGACTGCGGCCCTGTCTTGCCTCGCCCTCGCCTGCCCTGCCACCCCCTCTCCCCTGCCCGACCCTCCCATCCTCTTGCTGCAGAGTTCCAGCTTCACAGCATCACCCAGAGGCACCCACAAATATGAGGTATCCCTCTCTCTATTATTCCTTCCTTCCCTCCCTCTTCCATCCTTAATAAAATACTGGGGGGGGGCAGATAAGCCCCACATAGAAAGCCCATCAAAATGGGGGGGGGTGACTCTTTCAAATACGGTATTTACCAGTAATTGGGGGGGGGGAGAGGCACCTAGGCCTCTAGGATTTGGCTGCTATGCCTAGGAGTAGGACAATTCAAGAAAGCAGAATGATGCATATGCTATGGTAATATATCAATGGAATCATAGAATTGTAGTCGGAAGGGACCACAAGGGTCATCTAGTCCAACCCCCTGCAATGCAGGTGGGGCTTGAACCCACAACATGGTTGAAATATTATGCTGATATGCAGCAACGCCTAGGAGCCGTCGTGACTGCGGCCGTGCCTTGCCTTGCCCTCGCCCACCCTGTCACCCCCTCTTGCCTGCCCGACCCTCCCGTCCTCTCCAGCCAAGCAGGGTAGCCACCGCCGTTGCCAGCCCCAGAAGCACAAGGTGGCCGCTGCCGCCGCTGCCGCCACCACGATGTCGTCAGGCCAGCTGGCCCTGTAGCCCCGCCCACGTTCCCACTTTGTGGCCCCGCCCCTGAATGATCATGGCTTGCCCCCCCCCCCCCTAGTTTTGATCCTGGCTACGCCCTTGAACACCAGAGTCAATGCTCTAGATAAGAAGCTGGATGCAGCATAGAAGTGAATGCATAGCAACATATCCTCCAAAAAATGGGGGTGTCCTATTCAACAACAATAACAAAGAAGAAGTGTGCATGCACATGAAAGCTCATACCTATGACAAACTTAGTTGGTCTCTAAGGTGCTACTGGAAGGATTATTTTTTATTTCGACTACGTCAGACCAACACGGCTACCTACCTGTAAAAAAATTATTATTATTTACACCCCACCATCTGGCAGAGTTGCCCCAACCACTTTGGGCGGCTTCCAATGTATCTAAAAACATAATAAAACATTAAACATTTTAAAAAACTTCCCTATAAAGGGCTGCCTTCAGATGCCTTCTAAAAGGTTGTATAGTTACTTATGCAACCCCCAAGCCAAGGAGATAACTCCATATCCTCCAACATTTCTCCGATGAAAAGAGGGATGTCCTAGGACATCCCTATTCCATTCCAGGATCAAATAAGAAACCGGGATGGCTTCGGCAAATCTGGGGCTGTCCCTGGAAAATAAGGATACTTGGAGGGTCTGTAGCAAGCATTCTCATGCAATTCCCAACACACAGGCAATTCCCATGCAAAAACCTGCTCCAGTTACATGTATTCCCCTAGCAGAGGTCTGGCTGTCCACATCTACCCTAGCTGGTCTCGGGTAAAATATTTATTTCATCAAAATACTTTAACCCAATGGCAGCCTTACTAATTATCTGCCAGCATATGTTAAAGGGCAAAGCTTATTATGAGATATTGCCAATTGTGTTATATGTTTGGCCACGGAAATATATTATGAATAAAAACAAAATGAGAGGGGCGGCCTAGTGTGCCTGGGTAAGCTTATGCCCTCTTGATTGGCAATTGTTTAGATTTGATTGCAATGCATTATATGACGCGCCGTTACTAGCTGAACCTCTCCCAGGCTTTCCGCTGCTGTTTTATTTAGCTATACCAACTACACTGCCTACAGCAACTCTGGGCAATGATTCCCCCAGTGGCATGCATGAGCTGCCCCGTTCTGCTGCAAAGATACATTATGGCTGGATTTGCCCGGAGAGTTTGGAAAGATCTAAGGTCTTTGGAGACTAAAAATGTGTTTTTTCTTTGTTTTAGCTGACAGGATGAGCCTCTGGCGTTCTAAAGTGCAAGTCATTAGCGTCCACAAGGGTGATGTTAATATGTCTGTGTTTCAATCTCAAGACATTTTCCAGTTGCTTCTGCCACAACAATCTCTGCCATCTCAGTGCTTCTCGAGCCCCCTGTGAATTGAAGGAAGCTTTGCCATGCCAGCAGGAATCAAGGTAGACTTCAGCTCGAGACCGGTTGCTATCAGATCCGCTCTTCGCAGCGGTTGGCACCAAGTGCTGAAAAGCATTGTCATTCGGGGCTAGAGTTTAATAATTGTGAGGGACAGGGGATATCGCGAAGTCCCTCCCCTCCTGAGTTCAAGCCTGTCCCCGAGCAAAGGGGAAAGCAGGGAGAGTTCCGATTCCAGTGGGGAAGCAGGAAGTCGTGTCCGAGGCTCAGGCAAGGTAGAGGAGCCAGGGTCCCAGGTGGGACAGGAAGGGGCAAGCAAGGGGGGAAGACCCATCCCCCCAACTCCAGAATTACGCAGGAAGAGGAGGGGCAAGAGGATGGGTCTGCCAAAGCTTTTGTGCTGGAGAAAGACGCGCCAAAAGCCATTAGGAGGTTCTGAAACCGACTGACCACATCACTCCGTGTAAATAGCAATGACTTGAGCACTGTAAATACGCAGCACCAATAAAAGAATAAAATGCAGAGCTGCGTGGCGTCGTTACTCTGAAGTAGTCCACTCCGGCCACCGTGACAGCAACCTCCTAATCATTTTTGGGCTACTTTGGAGTTGCCGGGATGAGCGTGTCAGAGGCGGAGAAGTGGCGGCAGATCGCGGAGCAAGCCCAGCTAGAACTGCAGCAGCTGTCGCTGCAGGCGCAGGGAGAATTGAAGGCAGCTAAAGAGGAGACTAAGAAGGTCCAGGACGACCGGCTACAACTTGCGGAACAGGTGAGAGAGCTTCAGGAAAAAGAGCAGCAATTAAGGGCGGTGGCGGTAGACCTCCAAAACAAGCTGGATGCAGAGAAAAACAAGGCGGGAGGGGCACCCCAAGTCCAAGTGCTGCCAGGAAGGAGAGCTGGGACCCTAGTTAGCAAGTTCAATGGAGACCCGAAGGAATTTCAAGGCTTTGAGACTGAGATTGTGTATGCTCTTGAGCTGCACCACGATGAGTTCCCTGATGATGAGCACAGAGTAGCGTTTATTGTGGAGCACCTTACCGGGGCAGCCAGGGAGTGGCTAAGACCGTTAATTGCAACAAGGAATCCTTGCATGAAGAATGTCAAACTATTTCTAGAAGGTTTGAAAACGATGTATTCGTCCGATAGTCATATGGACCAGACTAAGGAGGAACTTCATAATTTACGCCAAGGAAATATGACAGTTCGCGCGTATTGGGCGAAATTCACCATGCTGGTGCACAGATTGGGGTGGGAACTGGGGTCCCCCCCAATGCAAGCGGCGTTCTACTTGGGGTTGCATGAGGAGGTGAAGGATGAGCTCTCGAGAGGTCCAAAGCCCAGTGATATGGATCAGCTGAGCAAAGCGGCTCTGGCGGTGGGGGTGAGACAGGAATCCCGGTGGAGCGACAAACAAGCAACGCGCGCAAAGCGGGCTTGGTTCCCACGGTCGCAGGAGAAACCACTCCCCCAACAACCCTTTCAAGCCACGCCTGGGGCCAGCCAGGACCAGGAACCCATGCAGATTGATAGCGCGCGCGCGCGGGCTTTTCAAACCCCAGCGGCGCCAAGACGCAAGGAGGGAAAGGGCGGGAATTGCTTTCTCTGCAACTCACCCCAGCATCTCGTAAGAGACTGCCCACATCGCAGGGAGTGGCAAGGAAGGGCGGGAACGGTGGTGCCCTCCCCCACTGACGCAGCACCACAGCAGGGAAACGGGAAAGCCTGGCTGCAGGAGACAAGGGGCAGCAGCCAGGCACAGTCAGCAGACAACAGCCCCAGCCCACCCACCCGCACAGAGAGGAGCAGAGCCAGCCCACCCCTCCCAGAGCAGGAGTGGTTCTAGAAGTCACGCTAACGCTCCCAAATGGCTATCCCCTGACAGTCCTTGCCTTAATTGACAGTGGTGCCTCAGCGAACTTCTTCTCGAGAAACTTTGCAGAAGAGCACCAGATCCAGCTTCTGCAGCTGGATTTTCCCCTTCACGTGGCAACCATTGACGGCAGAGAGCTGCTGGGGGGGGCCATCACTCATCAAACCCCCCCCCATGAGAATGACGGTGGGAAGGCACTCAGAGACACTGGCATTCAACGTCACCACCATCTCAGACCCCCCCATCGTCTTGGGCATGAGCTGGCTGGCGCGCCACGACCCCTCCATCAGTTGGCACCAGAGATGCATCACTTTTGGATCGGACTTTTGCCTGGAACATTGCATGCAGCACCAACCAGGGGAGGGGCCTCCGATAGCCACGGTGGCCACCATGCACGTCAAAGGGGGTGAGGCGATACCCAAGCCGTACTGGGACCTGCAGGAGGTCTTCAGCGAAGCGGAGTCCGACCACCTACCCCCACACAGGCCTTTTGACTGCCAGATCAACCTGGTGCCAGGGGCAACTATACCCCCAGCCAAGCTGTACGCCATGTCAGACCAGGAACTGGAGGATCTGCGCGCTTTCATCGACAAGAACCTCAAGCGGGGGTTCATCAGAGAAAGCAAGGCAGCGGGGGGCAGCCCGGTCTTCTGGGTGGACAAGAAAGACACGCAACAGCGCCGCCTGGTGGTGGATTTTAGACGGCTGAATTCGGTGACAGAGCCAGTGGCTTTCCCCATGCCCAGAGTGGATGATCTCCTGACAGCAGCACGCAGGGGCAAGATTTTCACCAAGCTAGACCTGAGGGGGGCGTACAACTTGATCAGGATCCGGGAAGGCGATGAATGGAAGACCACGATGTTCACGCCTCTGGGCTCTTTTGAATATCTGGTGATGCCCTTCGGGTTGCAAGGGGGCTCAGCCTGCTTCCAGGCCTTCATGCACCACGTCCTGGGGTCCCTCCTCTTCAAGAACTGCCTGGTCTTTCTGGATGACATCCTTATCTATTCCAATGACCCAGTGCAGCATGTGAAAGATGTCAGGGAAGTGTTGCAGCGCCTGAAGGAGAACCACCTGTATGTGAAGCTGGAGAAGTGCAAGTTTCACACCAAGGAGGTGGACTTCCTGGGCTACAAGCTGTCAGACAAGGGGCTGGCGATGGACAAGGACAAGGTGCAGGCCATCCTGGACTGGCACAGCCCCAGGACGCGCAAAGATGCCCAACGCCTACTAGGCTTCGCCAACTTCTACAGGAAGTTCATCAAGAACTTCTCTCGCGTTACGGCTCCCATCACTGACTGCCTGAGAGGCAAGCAGAAGTTCAGGTGGACACCAGAGGCGCAAGCAGCGTTCGAAAGCCTCAAGAGGGTGTTCGCCTCGGACCAGAACCTGTTCCACGTGGTCCAGGACGCGCCCCTACGCATTGAGACAGATGCTTCTGAGAAAGCTGTGGGCGCCATTTTGTTGCAACTGGACGCCAACAGGGAGTGGAGACCCTGTGCCTTCTTCTCCAGGAAGTTGACACAGCCCGAGCGCAACTACACCGTGTTTGACAAAGAACTTCTTGCGATCCACGCTGCGTTCAAACATTGGAGACACTTCCTGGTGGGCGCCAAGCACCCCATCCAGGTGTGCACAGACCACAAGAACCTGGAGTTCTGGAGAACTGCCAGGGTGCTCAACCAGCGGCAGATACGGTGGGCAGAGTTCTTCTCGAACTTCAACTTCTCCATACACTACATCCCGGGAGAGCAGAACGTCAGGGCGGATGCCCTCTCCCGCAAGCCAGAGTACATGGAGGAGGAGGAGCCACCAGCCCCAAGGCACATTTTCCCCCCGTCGGCATGGTCCTGCGGAGCAGCAGTGGTGAGCGAGGCAGAACTCACAGCACTGACGGCAGCGGATGACTTTGCCAACCGCATCTTCAGAGAACTGAGAGGGGGGAGGGAGCAGGCAAAAGACTTTGCAGAACGCAGAGGGCTGCTTTTCTACAAGGGGGCACTGTACCTGCCCACCACCCAGCTCAGACGTACGGTCCTCAAACAGATGCACGACAACCCAACGGCGGGGCATTTTGGAAGGGACAAGACCACTCACCTAGTCATGAGACACTTCTGGTGGCCAGGGGTGAGGGAAGATGTTCGAGACTATGTACGGGGCTGTGACACCTGCCAGCGGGCAAAGGTGGTCAGAGCAGCGCCACCAGGGTTGCTGGAGCCCTTAGCCACGCCACACAGGCCGTGGGAAGTGCTGTCCATGGACTTCATCACAGATCTGCCTTCTTCCCGGGGCAAGACCGCAGTGTTGGTGGTGGTGGACCTCATGTCCAAAATGTGCCACTTTATACCGTGTGCCAGGGCAGTCTCTGCAGAAGAGACAGCCAAACTGTTTGTTGATCACGTTTTCAGACTGCATGGATTACCTTTAAGGGTTATTTCGGATCGTGGCCGCCAATTTGTTTCCAGGTTCTGGCGGCGGCTCATGAACCTCCTGCAGGTGGAGGTCAGCTTGTCGACGGCTAGACACCCGCAGACCAACGGACAAGCGGAGAGGGTCAACGCCATTCTGCAGCAGTACCTGAGATGCTACGTCAGCCAGAGGCAAACGGACTGGGTGGATCGCCTGCCACTAGCAGAATTTGCCTACAACAATGCAGTGCACGTCTCCACAGGGGTGTCGCCCTTTAAGGCCAATTACGGGCGCGACCTCAGATCTTTCCCAGAGAGGGAGGGGGAGGAGGAGGAGGAGGGCCCACAGGCTGAGGATTGGGCAGAGGAACTGGAGACGGTGCACCAGCAGCTCAGAGAACACTTGGAGAGGGCCAAGGAAGCGTACAAAAAGGGGGCAGATCGCCACAGGCGACTAGGGGAGGTCATCAGGGTGGGGGACAAGGTGTGGTTGTCCTCGGAGGGCCTTCCCACCAGAGGGAGGTGCAAAAAGCTGGCACCCAAAAGGCTGGGCCCCTTCACGGTCACGCAACAGGTCAACCCGGTGGCATACAGGCTGGCACTGCCAGAGGACATGAGGGTGCATCCAGTGTTTCATAGATCGCTGCTGTCGCCGTACAGGGAAAGCAGCAGGCTCCGAGACAGCGAACAAACCCCCGAGGGAGGGGGGGAGAGGGAAGGCAGGGAGCAACTCAATGAGGCCACGGCCATCCTGGATTCAAGGTGGGGGGTGGGGGGACTGGAGTACCTCATGGCATGGGAGGATGCTCCACCGTCCCAGAATGAATGGGTCCCAGCCACTCAGATACAGGAGGAATTCTTGGTGGAAGAATTTCACGCCCTCTTTCCCCACAGACCCAAGCCCTGGCACATGGAAAGGGAGGGGGAGGAGGAGGAGGCACGGGAGAGCAGCTCACCATGGCGCTGGGAAGCGGAGTTTGAGGAACCAGAGGATGAGGTATGGGTGTCACCGAGATCCACCCAGTCAGAGGAAGGAGCAGATTGGCAGAACGTTTTTACCCCCACCAGCTCTGACGCCACGGACTTTTTGGGATTCCCGTCCGCCCAGGCGGAAGGGGGGGGCTCGCAGGACTGGGGGGAGGTATTCACACCAACGGGCTCGGAGAGCACTGAGTTCTTAGGCTTCCAGTCGTCACCGACACATGGGGGGGGCCTGGGGAGGGGTGAAGGAGAGCTTGGGAGGGGGGTGGATGTGAGGGACAGGGGATATCGCGAAGTCCCTCCCCTCCTGAGTTCAAGCCCGTCCCCGAGCAAAGGGGAAAGCAGGGAGAGTTCCGATTCCAGTGGGGAAGCAGGAAGTCGTGTCCGAGGCTCAGGCAAGGTAGAGGAGCCAGGGTCCCAGGTGGGACAGGAAGGGGCAAGCAAGGGGGGAAGACCCATCCCCCCAACTCCAGAATTACGCAGGAAGAGGAGGGGCAAGAGGATGGGTCTGCCAAAGCTTTTGTGCTGGAGAAAGACGCGCCAAAAGCCATTAGGAGGTTCTGAAACCGACTGACCACATCACTCCGTGTAAATAGCAATGACTTGAGCACTGTAAATACGCAGCACCAATAAAAGAATAAAATGCAGAGCTGCGTGGCGTCGTTACTCTGAAGTAGTCCACTCCGGCCACCGTGACAATAATGAATAATTGTCTCACTGTAGTAGACTGAAAGGGAAAGATGTGGGAGAATTTGGAGGAAATGTAGCGCCGTGCTGAGTAAGGGTTTCTACGGCACTAGGGCTGAGTGACAAGGCCACACACACACAAGCACCCATTCACAGGCTGCAAAAACCGTTAAGAGAGGGGCTTTTCAGGCATGAAATCATTGAAAGCTTGGGTGCTGGGGACCAAGTTGAGATGATGGAATGTGTGCCAGAAATGCACTGAATTCCCTTCCACACTGCTTATTGCTGAAACTACCTACATACCATTACAAAGGTTGCACGCCACCCCCAATCTCTGCTGAGCGGTAGCGAGATTTCAGACGGTTCCAGGTGCTCAGTCGTGTTTCCGTTGGGGGTCAAGATGTTGTAAGCCAAAAATGGCTTATCTTCTGAGTTAGACCAATAAAGCTCAGAGACAAGAGGAGTTAGGAGTCCATTTTGTTTATTGCAAAGCAATAAGGTTACAATCGAATCTTTTCGGAATACTGCAACCCTGCCCAAAAGTCGGGCAGGGGTATTTATAACATTTCAGACAAAGGATTTCAATTTAACCAGTCACATAAATCATTACATCATTTTATATTTAATATTCATAATCTCATTTCATATTTAATGCGTATGTCATTACCTAATCTGATATGCATGCGCAATAAGCATTGCTAACTAACCTTTGATTCTTACCGTGATCTGTTACATATTGTTAGTTTGCATGTATGGGAACCTGTGTTACGTGTGGATGTAACAATTTATGTTCTAGTTTATGAATTGCTTCTTTGTGATTTACATATTAGCTGACCTTCTATCCCAGTAGGGACGGCTTCTTGCTGAATCATCAGTTTCTTTAAAGCAACAGGTTACCATAATTCACTAACATAAGCATATTCCAGGATTTATAGGGAATTACATTATCACCTTAATTGGGGCCCTTTGGGCCCTTGCTACAAAGACACGGTGGAGACTGCCACGTCTTTTCAGAAATATGGTTTATTCTACACATTTTTACACCGGAAGCTTTCAGTGGAGGGAGGGCGGAGTTTACAGCACCCGCCATCTCAAGAGGGGCTTGTTCTCCACAGCAATGCACAGGGCCGGATTTAGGTTTGATGAGGCCCTCAGCTACTGAAGGTAATGGGGCCCTTTATATGCCCAGCTGTCCTTTGTCAACAACAAATTGTCGCTGTTTTATGTTGATTCTAAGCTGTATGGTAATTTATGGACCTAATAGGTATCTAAAGCCATTTGCACATAACAAAATATGTATTTTATCAAAGTAATTGTTGAACTGAAATACAATTAAGAAGTATATCCATAGTGATAGTGACATTTTAGGGAGCAGGCTAGCAGGCGGGGCCCATTACTTACATCATAGGAGTCTACACAGCACAAAACACTGTTGCTGTTATGTAGGTTTTATTATTTGTTTTTGATCTTATATTTTGGAAATGGACACCCAGGTTTTTTTCCTTTAATTTTTTTGGGGGCTGGCAATGCAGCAATGGATTCCGAGGCACCTCTGTGTCTCTGTCTCCAGCCTGTCTTCAGTCAGCCCACCAAGATGGCCCTGATTTTCAGCCCCTCATGAAATCCTGGCACCTACTTTCTCCTTCCCAAGAAACCTTTGCTAAGCGGTCCCTCCCCTTCTCGAAACCTCCCTGTTTCAAAAGGGACACGTTTTTACTGTGTGGCGTTCTTCCCGCACCCCTGGAAACCTTGGCGTTTGGAGGACAGCTTAGTCGCTCTCTTTGGAAATGTAGGTGCCAGCAGTTATAAAGCCTGGATAGCTTAGCTGGTTAGAGTGCAGTGCCAGTAATGTCGAGGTTGCATATTCCTGCATTGCAGGAGGTTGGACTAGAATGGGTAGGCAAACTAAGGCCCGGGGGCCGGATCCGGCCCAATTGCCTTCTAAATCCAGCCTGCGGACGGTCCGGGAATCAGTGTGTTTTTACATGAGTAGAATGTGTCTCTTTATTTAAAATGCATCTCTGGGTTTGTGAGGCATAAGAATTTGTTCATTTTTCCCCCTTCTAAATATAGTCCATCCCCCCACAAGTTCTGAGGGACAGTGGACCGGCCCCCCTGCTGAAAAGGTTTGCTGACCCCTGGACTAGATTATCCTGTGTGTCCTTTCCAGTTCTACAATTCTACGATTCTATGATCCCAGTCCCTCTCTGGCACCAATCAGAACTCATGAACCCATTGTATGGAAAAGTGCAGAGTGCCGAATGGAAAATTGAAGAGGACCCTCCTAAAAAAAATCTTATTGATACAAAGACTGGTTAGAAGTTCCACTTCTGTTGACATCTTTCAATGGTATAAAAGTGTAAGAGATTTTTTAAAAATGGTGAGAAAGCTTATTCGTTATAGAAGAGACACTGAAGGATGTGGATCAATACAATTGATTGAATAATTATCAGAATGTAAATTCCAAGACAATGTCCAATCCTATTATTTTCAGTCACCCAATTTGACATTCCGCTTCAAATTTAATAGTAACTAAGGACTCTTAATATGAGCCATACTATGTAATCCATAAGTGACTTTCTGTATATGGATACAGGATATTATGAAATTATATTCCCTGCTTAGATAGATAGATGGAGGACATATTTTATTTCTTTTGTAATGATTTTATTGCAATAAAAAGGAAAGCAACAACAACGCTTTTGAAAACACCTGGCTCATGGCGTAATTTGCAATCTTGCAGAACTTCTAATGTCTGACCTTTTAGTTGCTGCTTCCTCCCTCTTTAGAAAAGTAATGATGCAGACAAGGTAAATAAGCGCAGCAAGAGAGGCGGAAGTCAGAGCTGGGGGAAGGGAGCAGGCAGGGAATGAAATGGAAGGAGTCCAGATCGCAGCCTCAGGGACCAGAGGACAGCCCTCCTAATTGATGCAAGGGATGGACGGAGCCTGTCAAGGAAAGGGAAATGCCCTGCGGGAAATGCAGTAAGGCAAGGATGTCAGAAAAGGGAGGAGAGGGCAGAATCAAAGGCTTGGTCTTTAGCCCCTCGTGCAACAGCTGAGCATAGGATGTTCGGCATGTTTGGTCAATTGCGGCTTGCTTTAACTGGAAAGCGTGTCATGAAGAGTCCCCCGTCCCCTCTCAGCCTCCATGCAGGCTATTCCCTGCAGTTTCCAGCTCAGACTCAAAGCACATTCCCATGACCAAGTGTAATGTAATCTAATCAGGAAGGTTGCGGGGGGGGGGGGAAGAGGAGGTGGAGGGGAAAGGAAAGGAGAGGAATCATGGATGTTAAATCAAGCAAACCTAAACAGAAAAAAGTGGGGAGAAAGCATCTATGTCTTGCCCGCTCTTGGCATGCTTGCCCAACCTTTTGATTTGTCATCCTGAAAATAAAATAAGATTCCCAGATTCTCAATCCTTAGTATGGTGCCATCTAAATTATTCAGAAAAGAGAGCTTGGGGGGGGAGGGGGAGGAGTAAGCATATCACAAATGGTTTCAGCCTGTGCATCCATGCCAGGCAAACATGAAGAGCAAAGAGGATGGAGCAGCCAGCCAGGATACATAAAAAGGATGGTGACACCCATCCCAGAGGACCATGTGGAGGACCTATCCCAGGGATGCCTGCAGTGCTTTGCCCCAGAGAGTTTGCTGGTTTATTTGTTAACGGTAGCCAAGACTGTTGAAGGGAAATTATTGGGCAAGTTTGAGTTTATATGACCCAATAGACAGTGAGAGCAGGACACACGGAAATCTGCCATCAATCCTGATCGTTCACCCTCACCAGGGCTGGCTGTATTCAAACCAATTCATAGCTACTTTAACCATGAATATAACAGGCAACCCAATTTGGTCCTCCTAATTGTATGATTTGTCTTACTTTGTATATGATTTGTCTTACTTTGCCAGCCATTTGGCAGCTGGGCCTTTTAATTCTTGCCCTCTGTTTTATTCAGGGAGATATGCCCGGCACAATCTTTCTCCGTCTTATGCGCCAGGGCAAGACCTTTTATTGAACCCTGTGCTTTGGGCAAATAGGTTGCCTCTTAATGGTGGCACTCGCCCTATTAATAAGTTGCAGGATAAGCATTTCATGAACAGGCATACCTAGTTTTATTGTACTTTGCATTATCACACATCACAGATATTGCTCCTTGTGAAGATGTGGGTAGAGATGCAAGGCAATGGCATGAATTTAGAAAAATCTAAATAATGTTTGGATTTATATTTACCACATTCATATTTGAAATGTCTGCTACATTGCTGCTGAATACTTAGCTGTGGAGATAATTTAATTGCTTGTAAAAAAAAAAACCAGCACCACGTGGTACTCTGGGGAAATGATCAGGCATTAGACAACAATATTCCCTCTTAATTGTCAGTGTCAACAGTGAAACACCCTTGAGATCATATTAGATCCCAGTGGAAACGCAAGTTAAAAAATAAATAAGTCACTGATTACGAATAATTACGTTTTATTTTGAGACATGATGACTAACACATTTTAATAGATACGGTGCTAGTCTTACGTATCATGTTCATTTTTAATCAGATCTGAAGTGGCACTCCAGTCTAATGCTTCGGAGCATTCAAAGAGTGCAATCAATATCCCACCGAAATCAGTAGCAAATCTCCCATTAATTTTAATGGAACTCTATTACACTCAATTTATTTGTTTTTATTTATTTATTTATTTGTTCACTCACTCCGTTTCTAGACAACTCATCAATCAAGTTCTCTGGACAGTTTATAAAGGTAAGGAGATAAAAAAAAAATTATCACTTTGCCGAGATCTGCTGCCTTTTGACTCGCACTCAGCAGCCACCTAGCAGCAACCATTTCCCTCAAGCTTCCTGAACAGTTTCTATATCAGCTGTTCATTGTAGGAACTGTAACTTTTAAACACTGGTGCCTGAACATGCTTTTTTCCTCCTCCCTGCCCATCCCTCTTTCCTTGTATTCCAGTGGTGTTTTTTTTTAAGATTGTAAGCTTAAGCACAAGGACTGCTATACTACTGATATTTGTAAGCTACTCTTGGGTGCCTTCTTGACTAAGAAGCAGAGTAGAAAAGCTTAAAATATATAAACAGAGTAAGTAGATAATGAGGTTTGGAGGGTTATCAAACAGCAGTGGAACAATCTGGTAATACTTTTTTTTCCAATCAAGAAAGTGGTGGTGATTATTGTTACTTCCAATACAAGTCATTCTCATGACTTCAATAGTAAAATAACTAATCTAATATTATCCAAAGCATATCAATGTGCAGACTAGAATATTTATGTCCCCCACCCCACCCTCTGGAGGATCTCATTTCTTTCTTTGACTTCGGTGATCCCGTACATATATTGCATTTTGTTTCAGCAACAACAAATTCACCTGTTTCTCACCACACTTAATGCAAACCATTTACACGTCTGTGCTCTCTTCTGCTGCTCCACATGAACAGGACAGGATTGCAACTAAGATTCTGTGCCCCAACACAGTGCTTTATGCACTTAACTGCTAAGCTAAGCAAACACGATGCAAACAGCCAATATGGTACACAGTGCTCAGAGCAGGGATTGGCAATGAGGTGCCCCATAGACCACAACTTCCATCATCCTTAAGCCGCAGCCTACCTTGGTTGAGGATGACGTGAGCTATAATCCAATAACATCTGGAGGGCACCTGGCTTAAAGTATCACATTAGGACTGGGAAGACCCGGGTTCAATCCCCATTCTGCCATGCTCACTGGGGTGTCCTTGAGCTAGTCACTATCTTTTATCTTAGCTAGGGCTGCCATACGTCTGGAACTTCCCGGAAGCATATGGGATTTGCCCGTCGGAAAAAGTGTCTGGGCGGAAATGTTCAAAAATCAGTAATAATGTCCAGGAAAACCTGGGTGTCTGGCTCAGCAATTTTGCCTGCCCTCCACAAACAACTTTCCAAAAATAGCTCAACAACTTTTGTGTCTGGATTTTCACTTTTTGAAATATGGCAACCCTATCGTAACCAACTTTGTTGTTAGAATAAAACTATGCATTCCACATCAAGTTTGGAGGAAAGGTAAGGTGAGATAAATATATGCAACAAACAAACGCTTGATGTTTTTATTATGTTTTTAGATATGCTGTAAGCCGTCCAGAGTGGCTGGGGAAGTGGCGGGGTATAAATAATAAGTAGGCACAGTAGAGGAAAGGACTAGTATAATTTTCTTGTGTTGGATTTTAGATTGTAGGCTCCCTGGGGCCAAGAGATCTGTCCTTTTGTAGTCTGTAAAGTGTTGTGCACTTATGGGGCTAAGTAAAAAAGGAAGTGGCCATATGAAAGTCAGCTGCCCATCCACCAAGGATGAAATAACTTACGGTTTCATAAACAGAAACCATCCCTTAAATGCCATATCCATTATTTTCTTTAGTTGAAAATAATCAAATGTGGGGATATGCAGTATTCCCTACTGCAATAACAAACACACACAAATTCAAGACCACACAGAATTGTGAAAGATCCAGGTTTAATCAAGTATATTTAATGTTGAGTTCAGCAGACCCACTGCCCCTGAATAAAATAGGTTCATCCCAAAAGGCAAACTGTATGCCACCTTTTTATGAAAACAGGAAGGAAAGGCCATTTGAAGCAAGCTGTTTCCTGGTTGAAAATAAACCTTTTCCATTTAAGTTTGATACAGTGAAGACTGTGCAGAGCTGCAAGTCTGTCCCATCAATGAACATGGGGGACAAAAATGAAAACTTTTCTTCCGGGGCTGCCAGTTTATGTATCTTTCAGGCCAACTCTGATCCCCAGATACCAACTGAAGGACCAAACATATCAGTCTTCATCATGGATGGTTGAGATTTGAGTTGCCATCCCCTTGCAGTAATGATTTCATGTACGGCCACCAATTAGGATGGTTTTAAAAGAAGATGGGAGAAATTCATGGATGATAAGGCTATCAACGGCTGCATGCTACAGTTGCTATGTTCTGCTTCCACTGTTGGGAGCAGTAAGCCTCTTAGTACCAGTTGCTGGGAATCAAAAGTGGGGGAAGCACTGTTGGGCTCATGCGCTGCTTGTGGGTTTCCCATAGAGATCTGGTTGACCACTGTGAGAGCAGGATGCTGGACTAGATGGGTCACTAGCATAAGCAGGTTCTTCTTATATACAGTAGTATCTGAAGACTGAATATGCTTCCTGAAGAATCCTCTCAGGAGGCAGATTTTGAAAGCCTCTTCCTTTACAAAACATACAGAGCAATGCAACACGTGTATGAAATATACATGGGGACTTGTTACCTTTTTTGGAGCGTTGTTGGGGAGGCACCACAGATTAGGGGCTGATGTCATGCTTTACATACAGAAGATCCCAGGTTCAATCCTTGGCATTTCCAGTTAAAAAGATCTGGTAGTGAGTGATTAAGGGATGCGGGTGGCGCTGTGGTCTAAACAACTGAGCCTCTTGGGCTTGCCGATCAGAAGGTCGGCGGTTTGAATCCCCGCGACGGCGTGAGCTCCTGTTGCTCTGTCCCAGCTCCTGCCAACCTAGCAGTTCGAAAGCACAAGAGTGCAAGTAGATAAATAGGTACGGCTCCGGCAGAAAGGTAAACGGCATTTCCGTGCGCTGCTCTGGTTTTGGTGTTCTGCTGCGCCAGAAGAGGCTTAGTCACGCTGGCCACATGACCCGGAGAAACTGTCTGCAGACAAACGCCGGCTCCCTTGGACTGTAAAGCGAGATGAACACTGCGACTGGACTTAACTGTCAGGGGTCCTTTACCTTTACCTTTTTAGTGAGTGACTGGTAGGCCTGGGTGATACATCAGTATTTGCATGAGGAACAGACCACAATGTCAGCTTCACTCAGCAGAAACAGAAGGCTACCTACTGTACTTATAATTAAATTTGATGTTACTTACTCCCAACATTGGGAACATAGCTGCCAAGTTCTCCCTTTTTTTAAGGGAAATTCCCTTATGCTGAATAGGCTTCCTCGTGAGAAAAGGGAGAACTTGGCAGCTATGATTGGGGACGGGCCTTTTCTGTGGTGGCTCCCCATTTGTGGAATGCTCTCCCCAGGGTTGCTCTTTTGGCGCCTTTGTTACATAACTTTAAGGTGCCGGACAAAAACATTTCTCTTCTCTCAGGCCTTTGGCTGATTAAACAATCTATTGCCTTTTAAACTGGTGTGTGTGTATTCGTTACTATGGTTTTTTGTGTTTTTCTATTGTAAGCCGCCCTGTGATCCTCAGATGAAGGGCGGTATAGGAATTTAATAAATAAAAATAAAATAAAGTAAAAGTAAGAGCATATAGGTCAGCAGCATTCAGGGGAATCCAATGCGCCCTTACCTGGGAGTAAGTCCCATAGAACTAAGTGGCGCTAGCTTCTGAGTAGCAAAGGACTGCACTGTCAGCGGTACATAGAGCTGGAAAAGGACTACGGTCACTGCCCACCAAAGAACGTCCCAGGGATCTTCTACGAGCAGCCCGCGGCCAAGTCAAACCACCTTCTGCTATGAGCAAAACTTTTCTCCGTTTCGCGCACGCGCAGTCGGGAAGGGCGCATGCTCAAGCAGAAGTCGAGGGATCCTCTCACGTGACTTCATTCCCTCTGACGCAAAGGGGAGGGGGGAAGCGAACAGCGAGGCCAACCAATGCTTTCCCCGAAGTTGGAAAACTGCCGCTCAGTTTTGCGAGTCGCCTTTCAAACTCCTTTTGCCCCTATATCGACAAACCGCTACCGGAAGCCCCGCAGTCCCGCGTGAGAAGCCAGGGCCTTCGTTCTTAGAAATCTTAGCCGATAACAAGTTATATATCGAAACTCCGGGTTAGACTTCTGACTGGCCCGAGGCTGCCTCCCGGGCTCACCTTCCAGCTCCCGTTGAAACAAACCCGACTGTTCCATTTTTTTGGGGGGGGGAAAGACCTTTTTATCTCCCACAACGCCTCAAAGCGGAGGGAGACCCTTTTAAAGAGCGGCGGAAAAAACAGAATCCCGCCTTTTGAGTAACGTTGGAGACAGATTATTCCTCCCTTCAGGAGAGCCGGAAGCGGCGCCGCCTCCACGCGCACCCCGCCCTCTCCTCGCGCCGTGGTTGCGCCCGGCTTCCGTCACGTGCTCCCCCTTGACCGGTGCGTGCGTGAGAAGGAAGATCATGGCTGGGCTCCTCAGGTCGGCCTCGCGGCTCCGCTCGCTCCTCTTGCCCCTGAGAGGGGGTCGCGCACTGGTGGCAACGGTCTGCTCCCGGGCGCCGCTGCCCTCCGCACAGGCCGCAGCCTCCCGCGGCAGCAGGTGAGAGTGGTTCCGGCCTGGCGGGCGAGAGTCAGTCGGGTGGCGGGGAAGGTCATGGGGGTCCCTCTGGGCTTCTCAGTAGCCGGGGGAGGCCTAGCCTTGTGGGCAGCCGGCCTTCGGCACGTTTACTCGGAAGTAAATCCCTCAGAGAGGGGGCCGGGTGCTGGCAGGGCCAGGAATGGGGGGCTCCCACGCTGCTCTCGGGACCGGCGTTCAAATCCTCGCAAAGCTGGGGGTCCGAAGTGTTGTCGGCCTGACCCCTTTCACGAGAACAAAATAGGAGTGGGGGAGTGGGGCCCGAATTCCGTAACCATCGCATTGAGCTTTCATCGGGAGTGCACGTGAGAACGCAGTTGCACTCGCCGGGGTTTACTTCAGGGCACAAGGTGTCGAGTTTTTTTAAAAAGGCTTTTGCTGCAACCCCGTTTGCACAGCTGCTCAGAAAAGCAAAGTGCTGTTGAGGCCGACGAGGCTTAGGTTTGTATGCCCACGATACCCCTCAAAGCACGTGTATAGCGCTACTAGCCACTGGCTATGCTGTGCCTCTAAAGGTCAGAGGCAGTAATGCTTCCGGGTGCCAGGTCGTTGCAGACCGCAAGCTGGGAGAGGGCTCTTGTGCTGGGGTCTTGCCAGAGGCACCTGGTCGGCCATTGGCCCGACCCTGTTCCCTCGCTGTAGTCGGTTGTGAGTTTTGGGAATTGTAAACTGTAGCGCCCAGAAATGTTTGAGGAAAAGGAAAAGAATGTGCTTCAAATGTACTTTAAAGGTATAGTTTGTACAGTCTCATTCCCAGGTAAGTGTATATAAGAATTGCAGAATCAAACGGGTCGTTTCCCCCCCCCCCCATGTTTGCCTTCAGGCTACAAGTGCAGAGATTACAGCTTTGAAAGCTCGCCTCTATTAACATCTCCTTGCATGTGGAAAATTAGCATGTTGGGGAGGAAGGTTCAGACAAGCTTTTTTTCCTTCCTGGCATGTTTTTTTAAGACAACATATGGACTCTTTCTTAAAATGGCTTAAAGCATTAAAGTAAAACCACACGGTGGTACATTTTTAAATAATTGGCAAAACATACCAGCATGTACACCAGAAAATCACCTACCTTATTATAAGTTGAGATTGCAAGCCTTGGAAAAATGCAAAAAAGTTCATTCACTTTGCTGGGTAGAGCACCCTCAAATCTAAAAACCTTGCTCCTAGTATTCAGTGTTTTAAACTCCCAAAGCAAAGGCTCGCAGAGGGACTGGTTTCCTGATCTGAGCTGGTATAATGAGATAATTATGTATATTTTGGTTGGGCCTGGGAACTCATGTAACCAGTACAGTCCTTGCTTGAATTGGTTTAGGGAGGTGCATTGTATGGAAGCATTCAACATACAGCCCTGTAGCTGTAGCCTGAAGCAGATGTAGTCTATGTCTGAAAAGCCCTAACTTTGATTCTGCTGAATGTTTAAACCAGCTCTTAGGTCTGGATCTGTAAACAGCCCTGTGATCCTTGGATGAAGGGTAGCATATACTGTAAAATCAGTCAGTCTATCTCTCTCCAGGGCATGCATCTATAAGCAAGCCCTGAAGAGATTCAGATCTTGGGGCTGGCATAGCCCCTCCCCCCTATGTTCCATGGAATCCTCTAAGCCTCTGGAGCAGATACAGGAAAATTATTTAGTTGAATATCATCCTGTATTTGCTGGGAGGCATGGGAGGAAATCCACAGTAAATCTGTGTGGAAGCGCACATAGCTTCATGACTTTGATCACTAAGAGTTCAGAGGCTGGTTTGTAAACACTTGCAGTTCTTGAGTACTGTATATTCCTGCATATAAACTACTTTTTAACCCAGGAAAATCTTCTCAAAAGTCGGGGGTCGTCTTATATGCCAGGTCGTATTTCTTATACGGCAAGTATATCTCAAACTCTATATTTTAACTGGAAAAGTTGGGGGTCGTCTTATATGATGGAATATACGGTACTTGATGTGCTGTGTGTTTTCTGAAATGCACTATATTTACAAGTGATGTGAAAATTCTTTCTGTGATGTTACATCTATCCTGGCTCAGTCCCACATGCAAATGATCACCAGAAGCACAGAAATGTTGTTGAAATCTAGTATAAGTTAAAGCTGCAATAAATCAGTAAGCTGCTACTGAATTTCTTGAGTGGCTTGTGGTGTTTCCGCCCTTTTTCTTGTTAAAAATTTCCTTCCTTAGTATAACTTTTGGGGTATGACTTTCTACATTGTTTTCAGGTAATATAATCTGAAATTTGATACAGACCTAGAATGGGGCATCTGTGTAGCCCAGCAACATCTGCAAGGCCAATTGCCATCACCCCTGACCAGTGGGCCATGCCAGCTGGGGCTCATGGACTCCAACAACATGTGGAAGATAACAGGTTCCCCACTCCTCACTAATCTGGAATTGTGAACAATGGCTGCAATCCTGATCATACCTCCTAGGGAGTAAGCCCTTAGTTAGGCTTCCTCTTTTTGGAAACATGTACTTTGGATTGCACTGCAGAGTTGCACACATTTTGCTTTAAATTTTGCTCTTGAGATCAACATGGAATGGTTATGGTAAATAACCTTACATACAATTTGACTTGCTGTCTAAGTAGTGACATGTGGGTCTTCTTTTAAACAGATTGGCCTGTGATCTGAATGTTCACATAGTCATCTGCATGTCTGACACAGGTTGAGAAAACAGTGACAAAAGTCTCAGGCTTGCTTCAGGATGACAAAAGTGTGAATCCTACTGAGAGAACACACCATTACATACATTACAAAAATGGCTTGTGAGGTGGTGATACTAAACACTGCCTATACTAATTTGCTATTCAAATGCTAGAGTTGATTTGAACGGGGTACTGCAATTTCTGAGTGAGGAACCTGTAATACTGGTCTGATCAAAAAGACACTTACCCAGAAACCTATGTCCCCACTGTGGACATTTTCATGGAAGGCAATCTTACTAGGCCAGAGAAGAAGAAGAAAGAAGGTGTACGGTTGCAGCCCTCTCAGCCTTTGCCTGTGAAGTGACATGAGCATCGCTCAGCTAGCATGGAGCTCCCCATTCTACCTGCTAAATGGATAAAGGTGGAAATTAGCCAGTCTAAGATCTGTTGGGTCCTGAGCTGACCCTACTGCTGTCACACTGGGCCGATCGCTGTGCCAGCTCTCCTCTTCCACCCTGGCTGCAAATAAGTAAAAGTGAGGCCCTGGTGACAGCTGGCAATTACATGCTGCTCCTCTGCAGCAATGACTTTTAAGAGAGTTGCTTAAAGCCCCTCCCCCCCAAAAAGTATCCTGCTTTGTCTTCTAAAACAGCTCAAAGTGGATAGCAGCAGTATAAATAATAAAAGAATAAATATCATCCTTGCAAATAAGTCCCCAGAACTCATGAACCTGCTAACATTTTTACTGACCTCCAGCTGCTTGGGGCACATTGATGGTCCAAAAGAAGAAGAGAACTAACTTTTCTATTTTTTAAAAAATCACTACTTGGTTTCCTGAAACTTAATGTTCTTGAGATATGTGTCAGGGAGAATGGCTGTTTACTTAAAGTTCAGTAATAGTGCTATGGTTCAGATAATGGATGATAATGAAATGACATGAAAACAAAACACATCAGAATAGTTAAGACTATTCTGTCTATGCAAAGGCACTCAAAACATTGCATTAATGAGCAAGGAACAGTTGGGCTTCCATAAATAAAGGTAAAGATTGGTGGCAGCTGGCAATATTCTCTGCCTTGCTAGTAGTAGATTGTGAACAGGCGGAATGAAAGAAAAGAGCGGGTTCACAACAAGCATTAAAGCTAACTGAAGAGGAACCCAGGAAACTGCCTTTAAGAAAAGTTATTTCTGTTGGTTGCACAAAAGAAGTGTGCAGCATACAAGGACAGTGGTTCAGTAGTGTTAAGATTTTCCCTACCACAGCTATGGAGGTGCACAAAGTATTTGCAATTCAGATTGGAGTTCACAGACATGAGGTCATTGACTGGCATTCCATTTACTTTGGGCTTTTAGACTTGCCTGCTGTTTAAAAAATTGCAGCATGCAGTGTTTACATAATTTATGTATGAAAAGCAAAGATTTTGCTGGCAGAAGTTGCCATGCTCGTTTTTATCAGCAAGCTGTGTCACCATTGCACTACACAGTTGTCTCAAACTGCTACCTTTTAAGCTTACTATGGTGCAGCATCTCTCAAGTTCAATAGACACCTAGGACCCAGAACACTCAGTTTTGATGTTCTTTTTAAACTCCTGTTTGTAAAAGTTTGAATTCAATCATTGTAGTTGATCAAATACAAATGAGATTACGAGTGTGGCTCCCTGGAGCCTCCAACAGCCACTTCACCCCCTCAATTCAATGAATGGGGTTAAAACTAATTACAGGGGGTGTGTTTTGGAGCAATGGTTTTTCACCTGCTTTCTTGTTGCTTGGATTAAGACCCCTTTAGGATATACCACTACCATCAAATTTTCACATAATTTGTTGACAGCAAGAATGCTAGAACTTGCTCTTTGGAAATTGAAGGTTCCATTATTACAACTGAACCAAAGTCACATTTCCAGAGGCTTTATGCTGTACTGCTGGTAATGTAGCAGGCTCTGTAGACTGAGTTAGGTTTGAAATAATTCTGAATTGACCTTTTCAGAACTTTGATCAAGATGCTGGATTAACTTGTGTTTTCACTTCTTTTCTTGCTGTTAGACGTTGCATATCAAAGGATTTAATAATTACAATGCTTTTAAGTTTTTTTTTCTTAATTTCATTTTCAGATAGCTCTGGCTATCATGTACCTTTTTGATACCAATGTTTTTAGGATTCTTTGCCCTAAAGTGCTGACCGCTTTGTCTGATGGTAGTGCTGCTGTTGAGACCCTCCTTAGCTCAGATTGTAAACCAGTAGTGAATCCCAACCCACCAGTTGAAGACCTGTACTCTAGAATATTGTTCTAGATTTTGGTATCACTTGAAACTCAAGAGCTTGTACTAAAGTAAGTTGTCTCTAGAGCTAATACTTCTTCAGCCTATTTTCAGTTAGCAGAAATTACCCTGGCTGAATGTCTTTTGCTTGAACTTCTGCTGGTGGGGAGGCACAGAGGAATTTTGATTTCTGTCTTTAGCTCACACTTTAGTTTAGTTATCACACTTTTTTTTAACATTATGAGTTTTAAGTTCCAGCCTTGATGCTGCTGTAGGCATATAAAAAGGTAAAGGACCCCTGACAAGTCCAGTCGTGAACGACTCTGGGGTTGCGGCACTCCTCTTGCTTTAATGGCTGAGGGAGCTGACGTTTGTCCACGGACAGTTGAGGGAGCTGACGTTTGTCCACGGACAGTTTTTCCGGGTCATGTGGCCAGCATGACTAAGCCGCTTCTGGCAAAACCAGAGCAGTGCATGGAAACGCCGTTTACCTTCCCGTCGGAGCGGTGCCTATTTATCTACTTGCACTTTGACGTGCTTTTGAACTGCTAGGTTGGCAGGAGCTGGGACCGAGCAACAGGAGCTCACCCTGTAGCGGGGATTCGAACCGCCAACCTTCCGATCGGCAAGCCCTAGGCTCAGTGGTTTAGACCACAGCGCCACCCGCGTCCCATGCTGTAGGCATATGAATAAGCTTAAAAGTAAGGTGTCGCATTTTGTTGCATATAAACAGTGTTCTCTTTAAATATAAACTTTTTTGTTTTTGTTGTATAAAACAACATGCTGCAAACCTTTTACCACCACATTTCTCTCTATCTGTTCGGCTAAACCAGCCTTCTTCAGCTTGGTCCTCTCTAGATGTTCTGCACTACAGCGTCCATTGGCACAGCCATATTGGCTTGGTCTGATGAGGGACGTAATCCAAAACATCTGCAGGACACCCAGTTGGGGAGGGGAGGGCTGAGTTGGGGGGGGACCATTGGATTTCCAGATGTTGCTGAGCCACAATCCCCTTAAGTCTCAACAAACAGTGACCAGGAATGATGGGAGTTGTAGTTCAGCAACATCTGTAGAGTTTAGGCATAAGCTGTAGAAAATCTGGGAGTAGCAAGGACACAGACTACAGAAGATGGCACTTTTCATTGGACTGTGCAAGGACCCCACAATCTACTCTTTGGCATCCTGTGTTGCCCTGAGGTCCACCCACCCCACTCCAGATCTGTCCCCCAAACAAGGGTTTTAAAAATGTTTTTTAACATAGTTAAAACAGTGGTTAAATAAGTTTAGGAGAGTACACTAGCACTGCAAAGGATTGGAACTTTCCCCTTAACAGCTGGTAAGTGGAAGCATTTAATCCTGTGTGGTGGTGCTTCACAAGTGGCTTTACTGTGATTCAGCCTCTGGTCAAGTAGGTTCCTGCCTTTTCACATATTTTTTCCACCCTTTCTGCCTCATGCCCTGCCCCCGTACTGTCATGGATTGCCGTGGGCCATTGCAACTCGACTTGCATCAGTCTGTAGCTGTGCATACCGGACTCATTCTAGTCTCTCTGAATGTGCCTGATTTGTCTCTTAGCTGAATCCAGTGCATAGTTGTAATATTCACTATTCTGAATCTGTGTTCCTGGGTAAATAATACAATGGCAGATATGGATGACTGCTACCCTGAGGTGACTGGAGGAAGAGCTGGATAAAATTATACAATAAATTTAATGTCCCAGCAAGTGATGTAAGTTAATTTACATCCTGTAAATTACCAGTAGTAAATCCTGAATAATTACCTCCTTTGCCCCTTTCTAATCAAAACAGCCTAAAGATACAAAACCTCAGGAGCATAGCACAAAACAAACAAACAAAAAGAGAGCTGTGAGATCTGCCTAGATAGAAGAGAGACATTTTTCCTGTAGTGAAGGAGGGGATTCATGGATGAGTAATTCCTGCATTGCAGGGGGTTGGACTAGTTGACCCGTCTGGTCCCTCCCAACTCTATGATTCTATGGTTGGTCCTCCCACTTGCTCTACTGGGCAGGACCAATCAGATTTGAATGTGACCAGCTGAGTGGGAGAGCAGTCCCTCCCTATCAGTTCCTTTACCTTCCTGCCTGTGGGAAAAGCCCAGAAAGCCCAGAAGCTATGCATCTTGGAAGAACCCACAGCCTTCATATAACTGCTTTTAGCCTTCATAGTTTTCACTTCCCACAGAGATGGCACAAAACAGGTTCTGATTGCCATCTATCATGGGTGCTATTATTTGCCTGTTGGTGAGGCATCACCAAGATATATTTACAAGGAGGAACTATCTGTAAGATACATGGGGCCCAAACTCTGAGGAGTATGTAGATTGTATCTGGACCACCATCTTTTCCATGAAAAAAAATGGCCAAGGGCTATTGCATATTTATTTGGGAAGCATTTTTATAACATTGGGATTGACTGCTGTGAAGTCCCTTCTCATATAAATTCTCATATCTTTGTAAGTACTCTGAGTAGGGTCTCCTTGAATTATCTTACTGGAAGTTGTATTGGTTAATTAACTGTCTTTATATGCTGCCCAATAACAGTGTTATCTGGGTGGTTTGCACAAAACACACTTAAAATGACAATAAATATATTAAATATATTAAAATACCCTTATGAGCCATAAAGCAATGTAAAACTGTGTGTCACTCCAAAAGCAGAGAGTAAAAAGTAAAGCTACACTAGCAATCCTGCACAGTAACTAAATTTCAAAATGAAAAGCCTGAGAGTTGATAATCATAATAAATTTGTACCCTGCCCACACCAGAATATAAGGGGAGGTGGATTTCAGCCCCTTTCCTCTGGGTCCCCCACCTTTGAAAATCTGTTCCAGAGCATTGGAGGTCCCTCCAGAGCAGAAGGGAAGGTGATCTGAAAGATTGCAAAAAGAGGAATCAGCGAAAATTGCCTCCTCTCTATTCCACTGGTGGTGGCCTCCATTCGATCAGAGACTCTTCTGTGAATGGAAGGACACAATTGGATTCAACCCTAAGGCTTTAAAATGTTAGACGTTTAAAAAGCTTGTGAAATAAGGCCACCCAGCGCTGGAAAGACCACAACAAAGTTGCCTGTTGAGCCTCTCTTTGGGAGAGCATTACAAAGCTGATGTATCGCTACCAAAATGCTCTGTTCCCAGTAGCCACCCTCTCCATCTCACCTAAAGAAGCTGTTCTGAATAGGAACTCAAGGTCCAGATAGCTTCATGTAGGAAATGATGATACTTCAGGTACTCTGACCCCAAACTATTAATTTTTTTAAAGATTAGGATCTGTCTTTTCAAGTATTGGTTGAATCACAGGATGCCTATTTTCTGTAATCAAGTATTATTTTCAGAATGCATCCATTTGTTTTTTCCAAACACGTTGAAGAAAAGAGACCATAACTCAATCGCACATTGTTGCTAATATTCTGTAGCTCCAGAACTAGGAATCACTAGGTTTTACATAGTACAGTTAATGGATTGCAGTGCAATCCTGCACACACATTGCTGAGTGTAAATACCATTGAACTCAGTGGGACTTACACCCTTGTGCAAATTAATTGAAACAAACAATGTAGTTTATTGTACAAAACTCACATATACATACTTTAGTATGACCTCCATTATTTTAAAGCAGCATTAGAACACTGTTTGGCATGGGGGTCTACTAGTTTCGAACAGTCACTTGATTTTCGGTTCCCTGTACCACACTTGAATCAGCGCCTGAATGAGCTTCTCCATAGTCGTACAGTCTACAGCACGGAGGCGACTTCTGCATATAGCCCACAAATTCTCAATGGGATTTACGTCTGGGGAATTCCCTGGCAAATCAAGTACCTGTATTTGCTGCTCTGTCATGAATTTCTTCACAGCTTTCAATGTGTGACAGGGGGCTAGGTCCTGCTGCAATATCGCAGTACTGTCAGCATACCTCTCTTCCAGCTCTGGAATAACTCTTCCGTAGAACCTCAATATATTGTGGTGAGCACATCATTCCTTCTATTGGCTGCAGGCTTCCGACACCATAATGATCAACTGACTTTTTGTGTTAGTTTTGAGTACAGGATTACAAGTAAGATAGAAAACATGCTTTGTTTCAATTTATTTGCACAAGGGTGTACTTCTGAGTAGATATTAGATTGCACTATTAAGAATCTTGAACTGTTTGTAAATTATAGCAGACATTACCAATAGGTTTGCAGAAAAAACATACGTGAAACAGAGCTGAACAAAAAATCCAAGTTGTAGCTAAACAGGTACATTTCTGTTTTTGAAACCCATTCATTTTTTAAAAATACCTTGTTTTTCTTACAGAAATGAATGTGCAAGTAGTTTTACCAGTACTATAAGCAGCTTTGTCTAGAATTAACACATGCCTAATTGGAATGCGGGTGGCACTGTGGGTTAAACCACAGAGCCTAGGGCTTGCTGATCAGAAGGTCAGCGGTTTGAATCCCCGCGATGGGGTGAGCTCCCGTTGTTTGGTCCCAGCTCCTGCCAACCTAGCAGTTCAAAAGCACGAAGTGCAAGTAGATAAATAGGTACCGCTCCGGCAGGAAGGTAAACATCGTTTCCGCGCGCTGCTCTGGTTCGCCAGAAGCCGCTCAGTCATGCTGGCCACATGACCCGGAAGCTGTATGCCGGCTCCCTTGGCCAATAAAGCAAGATGAGCGTCGCAACCCAAGAGTCGTCCGCAACTGGACCTAATGGTCAGGGGTCCCTTTACCTTTAATTGAAATGCAGTCCTAACCTCGCTTACCTGGCAGCAAGCCCCACTGAATACTGTTAGACTGACTTCTGAGTAGACATAGGCTTGTGCTGTAAATTTCAACCCATCACCTCTCCCAAAACTTGTCTTACTTCATTGCCACCATTATAAACATAGATATTGCCATTGAACTAAAAAAAAATGCTTCTGATCTGTGACACATACCAGTCCTAATTAAAACTTCCCCAAGCTTGGATCTTGCTGAATGTGAAAGTAAGTGCTGCAGAAATTCTTTAAATGCTCAGCTGGTTCTCCTGCTGCTGGCAATGCATTGTATTTTTTAGGAAATCTATTTTACAAGTATTTAAAAGTGGCCTATATAGGTAGCTGAATTATGCAAAACTCCACTGCGTGGGCTGAAAGTGAGTCTTTTCATACAAATTAACTTTGAAAATGTTTGGCGCAAAATATTTTGTGAGTATCAAAACTTCCCAAAGTAGACTGTTTTGGTTTTAGAATATGAAACCTGTGAAAACCTCTTTTCTTGCTAATAATGGAAGGAGGCAGCACCAGTAAAATTGATGGAGCCTGTTAAACTCCTATACCTTTGCAGGAGATCTCATCGGTTTCCCTCCAAGATTTATATTGCTTCTTGTCAAATAGAATGGATGCATTTTCACGTAATGCTAAACTATGGATGAGTGCAACATAGGAATGCCTTAATGAGCACTTGGTGTTGCATGCTCTGCACTCTTCACACACAGTTGCGAGGAGGTCTTTGGCAGAGTTAGTTTTAAATTTACACAATTTCAGCTTAAAGTTACATTCAGCCAAGAGATTACGATTTGAAACAACCTCTGCTGAGTTTAATAAGCCAACTTCGAACCATTGGTTATGAACTTGTCAGACTCTTAAAAATAAGAACCTCTGCTAAAGTTGTCCTTCCAGGTATGCAGAAGGATGGAGTAGTGGGGAGCCTGTAGCACTCTGCTCAAGCATGTCTTATGTAGCGCTGAACCATGCTTTAGCATTATGTCTAAATGCAACCAGTGACATGGAGCCCCCAGTTTACATTTCTTCATAGCTGTCTTCAGCAGCTAGGGTAGACTTTAGATCAGGGGTGGAAAGCCTCAGGCCTGGAGGAAAAAAACCCCTCCAAGTCTTTCCGTCTGGTCCTGGGACTTTCCCCAGACCACATCCCTTACTGGCCTTTTTCATACCTTCTTTGAGTGTTTTGTGCCTGGCTGAAATGCTTGCTTGATCTCTGATAATGGCTTGCTTGCCTGAATGGGAAGATAGAGGGTCTGTGTGTAGGCTTACTCTACAGGGGTAAAAGTGACATTCTTTGCTCTGTCCACTTTTACCTCTGACCCCACCCACCCCTAACATGTGGCCCTTGGAGGATTACCAAGAAGGGGCTGTGGTCTCATACTCAAAAATGTTGCCCATTTCTGCTTTAGATAGTTTAAAACAGTTGGGAGGTCCTGGTGAAAAGGTGACAGTCCATTATATTTAAGGCCCCCATGTTTCTTCTGCCCTCCTTACCACAATCTCTTTAGCGCCAGCTGTCATAACTTCCACTTACTACTTGGCAGCTCTTTTCTGTGTGCATGTGTATACATATGTATGTATGTACAGGCAGAGCACAATAGTGTTTTTTTACAGTTGCTTTGCAGGTTTAATTCCATGTGGTAAGGGTTGAACTAGATGACCCTTGGGTCCCTTCCAACTCTAAAATTCTCTTACCAGTGTTCTAAGGCCAGCTTCCTTCTTTCAGTGCTTTCCAAACAGAGAACTATTAGCTCTTGTTGTTTCCTACCCCTAAAACTCTTGAGGTTTGCTTCAGCTCTGAATGCTCAGCAAATGTTAAGACACAAGTATAGCTACAAAAAATATAAAAAATTCCTTCCGGTAGCACCTTAGAGACCAACTAAGATTGTTATTGGTATGAGCTTTTGTGTGCATGCACACTTCTTCAGATATGAAGAAGTATAGCTGTTATCTGCCCTCAAAGTGGGATTTGTTTTGTTTTGTAGGCATCTGATCTACCAAGCAAGGCTCTTTACAGTTGCAACTAAAGAGAAGGGAGAAGTTCAAGAGCAACCACCTTCAGCTATTCAAAGCAAGCAGACAGAACATTTTGATTGGGCCTTGAATAAACTGGATGACTCTATCCGAAGAACGGGGCGCATTACTAAAAACCTTCTATTAAGAATATTTCATGATGTGTGCAGAACAGGTAAAGTGTTACTATTTTGCTTAACATTATATTTACCTAACATCAAGTTTTTGCTTAACAGCATGGTTTTGCCTTACGTTTTGTTAAAATCCTTGGCAATTATTAATACTGTCTTTAAAATGCTTCGAAAATAGTTGTAGCATTTTTTACTTACATTATTTCTAGTAGTTTGGTGGCTGCAGTAATAAATTGAGCTCTGTTTACTTGGGTTACAGATTTAATTTGTGAAAATTGATTGGTTGTAGAGCACAAACATTTTAACAGTATTCTTGTTTTAACTAGCATTGACAGTAAGGACTAAATTTCATGTGGCATGTTTATATAAGAGTGCTTAACCTGGATGCATTTATTTTGTAAAAAAGCAGCCACAGGTCTCCAGTCTGAAATGTACTCCTGATCTGTATTGGGGGCCCCATGCTGGCTTTCTGCTTGTTCTTTTCCAAAATAAAAGCAGGTGGCTTATGTTTATGCACATTTGTATAAACGTGGAGAAAGGCTCCATTGCTCGGTGGCAGAGCACATAATTTGCAAGCAAAGATTCCTCCCTAAAATTTTGGAGAGCTGGTGACAACCATGAGATAGGT